>NW_026700237.1:0-30027 GCF_030435755.1 Ochotona princeps | reverse complement strand
TGATGCTCTACCATTTTCATTCCTAGATAATGCACTCAAAGGGCACTAAGCATAGAGTGTGAAAACTGAGTTTCCTTGAGAGCTGCTTGGAAGCCTGATGGTGTGTGAAGTTAGTGAGCCAAATGGAGTTGTTCTCCCACAAGAACCACTCGGCTGATCCTTCTTCAATATGCCCTTCACCAACATGCAGTGTTTCCTTGATTGAATTAGCTCTCACACCAATATTTGCGTCTAGAGCCTTTGCATTGAGGGCTATCTGAAAACGGCTGTGGCGCTGAAGTTGCCTGTGAATGTGGAGTTGGTGGCATGTGAAACCCGCATGTGGAGCATTCGTTTGTGTGGGATGCTCTACCAGGTTCATTCCTAGATAATGCACTCAAAGGGCACTAAGCATAGAGTGTGAAAACTGAGTTTCCTTGAGAGCTGCTTGGATGCCTGATGGTGTGTGAAGTTAGTGAGCCAAATGGAGTTGTTCTCCCACAAGATCCACTCGGCTGATCCTTCTTCAATATGCCCTTCACCAACATGCAGTGTTTCCTTGATTGAATTAGCTCTCACACCAATATTTGCGTCTAGAGCCTTTGCATTGAGGGCTATCTGAAAACGGCTGTGGCGCTGAAGTTGCCTGTGAATGTGGAGTTGGTGGCATGTGAAACCCGCATGTGGAGCATTCGTTAGTGTGGGATGCTCTACCAGGTTCATTTCAGTCCTAGCCATACAAAGGGCACTAAGCATAGAGTGTGAAAACTGAGTTTCCTTGAGAGCTGCTTGGAAGCCTGATGGTGTGTGAAGTTAGTGAGCCAAATGGAGTTGTTCTCCCACAAGAACCACTCGGCTGATCCTTCTTCAATATGCCCTTCACCAACATGCAGTGTTTCCTTGATTGAATTAGCTCTCACACCAATATTTGCGTCTAGAGCCTTTGCATTGAGGGCTATCTGAAAACGGCTGTGGCGCTGAAGTTGCCTGTGAATGTGGAGTTGGTGGCATGTGAAACCCGCATGTGGAGCATTCGTTTGTGTGGGATGCTCTACCAGGTTCATTCCTAGATAATGCACTCAAAGGGCACTAAGCATAGAGTGTGAAAACTGAGTTTCCTTGAGAGCTGCTTGGATGCCTGATGGTGTGTGAAGTTAGTGAGCCAAATGGAGTTGTTCTCCCACAAGAACCACTCGGCTGATCCTTCTTCAATATGCCCTTCACCAACATGCAGTGTTTCCTTGATTGAATTAGCTCTCACACCAATATTTGCGTCTAGAGCCTTTGCATTGAGGGCTATCTGAAAACGGCTGTGGCGCTGAAGTTGCCTGTGAATCTGGAGTTGGTGGCATGTGAAACCCGGATGTGGAGCATTCGTTTGTGTGGGATGCTCTACCAGGTTCATTTCAGTCCTAGCCATACAAAGGGCACTAAGCATAGAGTGTGAAAACTGAGTTTCCTTGAGAGCTGCTTGGAAGCCTGATGGTGTGTGAAGTTAGTGAGCCAAATGGAGTTGTTCTCCCACAAGAACCACTCGGCTGATCCTTCTTCAATATGCCCTTCACCAACATGCAGTGTTTCCTTGATTGAATTAGCTCTCACACCAATATTTGCGTCTAGAGCCTTTGCATTGAGGGCTATCTGAAAACGGCTGTGGCGCTGAAGTTGCCTGTGAATGTGGAGTTGGTGGCATGTGAAACCCGCATGTGGAGCATTCGTTTGTGTGGGATGCTCTACCAGGTTCATTTCAGTCCTAGTCATACAAAGGGCACTAAGCATAGAGTGTGAAAACTGAGTTTCCTTGAGAGCTGCTTGGAAGCCTGATGGTGTGTGAAGTTAGTGAGCCAAATGGAGTTGTTCTCCCACAAGAACCACTCGGCTGATCCTTCTTCAATATGCCCTTCACCAACATGCAGTGTTTCCTTGATTGAATTAGCTCTCACACCAATATTTGCGTCTAGAGCCTTTGCATTGAGGGCTATCTGAAAACGGCTGTGGCGCTGAAGTTGCCTGTGAATGTGGAGTTGGTGGCATGTGAAACCCGCATGTGGAGCATTCGTTTGTGTGGGATGCTCTACCAGGTTCATTCCTAGATAATGCACTCAAAGGGCACTAAGCATAGAGTGTGAAAACTGAGTTTCCTTGAGAGCTGCTTGGAAGCCTGATGGTGTGTGAAGTTAGTGAGCCAAATGGAGTTGTTCTCCCACAAGAACCACTTGTCTGATCCTTCTTCAATATGCCCTTCACCAACATGCAGTGTTTCCTTGATTGAATTAGCTCTCACACCAATATTTGCGTCTAGAGCCTTTGCATTGAGGGCTATCTGAAAACGGCTGTGGCGCTGAAGTTGCCTGTGAATGTGGAGTTGGTGGCATGTGAAACCCGCATGTGGAGCATTCGTTTGTGTGGGATGCTCTACCAGGTTCATTTCAGTCCTAGTCATACAAAGGGCACTAAGCATAGAGTGTGAAAACTGAGTTTCCTTGAGAGCTGCTTGGAAGCCTGATGGTGTGTGAAGTTAGTGAGCCAAATGGAGTTGTTCTCCCACAAGAACCACTCGGCTGATCCTTCTTCAATATGCCCTTCACCAACATGCAGTGTTTCCTTGATTGGATTAGCTCTCACACCAATATTTGCGTCTAGAGCCTTTGCATTGAGGGCTATCTGAAAACGGCTGTGGCGCTGAAGTTGCCTGTGAATGTGGAGTTGGTGGCATGTGAAACCCGCATGTGGAGCATTCGTTTGTGTGGGATGCTCTACCAGGTTCATTCTAGATAATGCACTCAAAGGGCACTAAGCATAGAGTGTGAAAACTGAGTTTCCTTGAGAGCTGCTTGGAAGCCTGATGGTGTGTGAAGTTAGTGAGCCAAATGGAGTTGTTCTCCCACAAGAACCACTCGGCTGATCCTTCTTCAATATGCCCTTCACCAACATGCAGTGTTTCCTTGATTGAATTAGCTCTCACACCAATATTTGCGTCTAGAGCCTTTGCATTGAGGGCTATCTGAAAACGGCTGTGGCGCTGAAGTTGCCTGTGAATGTGGAGTTGGTGGCATGTGAAACCCGCATGTGGAGCATTCGTTTGTGTGGGATGCTCTACCAGGTTCATTCCTAGATAATGCACTCAAAGGGCACTAAGCATAGAGTGTGAAAACTGAGTTTCCTTGAGAGCTGCTTGGATGCCTGATGGTGTGTGAAGTTAGTGAGCCAAATGGAGTTGTTCTCCCACAAGAACCACTCGGCTGATCCTTCTTCAATATGCCCTTCACCAACATGCAGTGTTTCCTTGATTGAATTAGCTCTCACACCAATATTTGCGTCTAGAGCCTTTGCATTGAGGGCTATCTGAAAACGGCTGTGGCGCTGAAGTTGCCTGTGAATGTGGAGTTGGTGGCATGTGAAACCCGCATGTGGAGCATTCGTTAGTGTGGGATGCTCTACCAGGTTCATTTCAGTCCTAGCCATACAAAGGGCACTAAGCATAGAGTGTGAAAACTGAGTTTCCTTGAGAGCTGCTTGGAAGCCTGATGGTGTGTGAAGTTAGTGAGCCAAATGGAGTTGTTCTCAAACAAGAACCACTCGGCTGATCCTTCTTCAATATGCCCTTCACCAACATGCAGTGTTTCCTTGATTGAATTAGCTCTCACACCAATATTTGCGTCTAGAGCCTTTGCATTGAGGGCTATCTGAAAACGGCTGTGGCGCTGAAGTTGCCTGTGAATGTGGAGTTGGTGGCATGTGAAACCCGCATGTGGAGCATTCGTTTGTGTGGGATGCTCTACCAGGTTCATTCCTAGATAATGCACTCAAAGGGCACTAAGCATAGAGTGTGAAAACTGAGTTTCCTTGAGAGCTGCTTGGAAGCCTGATGGTGTGTGAAGTTAGTGAGCCAAATGGAGTTGTTCTCCCACAAGAACCACTCGGCTGATCCTTCTTCAATATGCCCTTCACCAACATGCAGTGTTTCCTTGATTGAATTAGCTCTCACACCAATATTTGCGTCTAGAGCCTTTGCATTGAGGGCTATCTGAAAACGGCTGTGGCGCTGAAGTTGCCTGTGAATGTGGAGTTGGTGGCATGTGAAACCCCCGCATGTGGAGCATTCGTTTGTGTGGGATGCTCTACCAGGTTCATTCCTAGATAATGCACTCAAAGGGCACTAAGCATAGAGTGTGAAAACTGAGTTTCCTTGAGAGCTGCTTGGAAGCCTGATGGTGTGTGAAGTTAGTGAGCCAAATGGAGTTGTTCTCCCACAAGAACCACTCGGCTGATCCTTCTTCAATATGCCCTTCACCAACATGCAGTGTTTCCTTGATTGAATTAGCTCTCACACCAATATTTGCGTCTAGAGCCTTTGCATTGAGGGCTATCTGAAAACGGCTGTGGCGCTGAAGTTGCCTGTGAATGTGGAGTTGGTGGCATGTGAAACCCTCATGTGGAGCATTCGTTTGTGTGGGATGCTCTACCAGGTTCATTTCAGTCCTAGCCATACAAAGGGCACTAAGCATAGAGTGTGAAAACTGAGTTTCCTTGAGAGCTGCTTGGAAGCCTGATGGTGTGTGAAGTTAGTGAGCCAAATGGAGTTGTTCTCCCACAAGAACCACTCGGCTGATCCTTCTTCAATATGCCCTTCACCAACATGCAGTGTTTCCTTGATTGAATTAGCTCTCACACCAATATTTGCGTCTAGAGCCTTTGCATTGAGGGCTATCTGAAAACGGCTGTGGCGCTGAAGTTGCCTGTGAATGTGGAGTTGGTGGCATGTGAAACCCGCATGTGGAGCATTCGTTTGTGTGGGATGCTCGACCAGGTTCATTTCAGTCCTAGTCATACAAAGGGCACTAAGCATAGAGTGTGAAAACTGAGTTTCCTTGAGAGCTGCTTGGAAGCCTGATGGTGTGTGAAGTTAGTGAGCCAAATGGAGTTGTTCTCCCACAAGAACCACTCGGCTGATCCTTCTTCAATATGCCCTTCACCAACATGCAGTGTTTCCTTGATTGAATTAGCTCTCACACCAATATTTGCGTCTAGAGCCTTTGCATTGAGGGCTATCTGAAAACGGCTGTGGCGCTGAAGTTGCCTGTGAATGTGGAGTTGGTGGCATGTGAAACCCGCATGTGGAGCATTCGTTTGTGTGGGATGCTCTACCAGGTTCATTCCTAGATAATGCACTCAAAGGGCACTAAGCATAGAGTGTGAAAACTGAGTTTCCTTGAGAGCTGCTTGGAAGCCTGATGGTGTGTGAAGTTAGTGAGCCAAATGGAGTTGTTCTCCCACAAGAACCACTCGGCTGATCCTTCTTCAATATGCCCTTCACCAACATGCAGTGTTTCCTTGATTGAATTAGCTCTCACACCAATATTTGCGTCTAGAGCCTTTGCATTGAGGGCTATCTGAAAACGGCTGTGGCGCTGAAGTTGCCTGTGAATGTGGAGTTGGTGGCATGTGAAACCCGCATGTGGAGCATTCGTTTGTGTGGGATGCTCTACCAGGTTCATTCCTAGATAATGCACTCAAAGGGCACTAAGCATAGAGTGTGAAAACTGAGTTTCCTTGAGAGCTGCTTGGATGCCTGATGGTGTGTGAAGTTAGTGAGCCAAATGGAGTTGTTCTCCCACAAGAACCACTCGGCTGATCCTTCTTCAATATGCCCTTCACCAACATGCAGTGTTTCCTTGATTGAATTAGCTCTCACACCAATATTTGCGTCTAGAGCCTTTGCATTGAGGGCTATCTGAAAACGGCTGTGGCGCTGAAGTTGCCTGTGAATGTGGAGTTGGTGGCATGTGAAACCCGCATGTGGAGCATTCGTTAGTGTGGGATGCTCTACCAGGTTCATTTCAGTCCTAGCCATACAAAGGGCACTAAGCATAGAGTGAGAAAACTGAGTTTCCTTGAGAGCTGCTTGGAAGCCTGATGGTGTGTGAAGTTAGTGAGCCAAATGGAGTTGTTCTCCCACAAGAACCACTCGGCTGATCCTTCTTCAATATGCCCTTCACCAACATGCAGTGTTTCCTTGATTGAATTAGCTCTCACACCAATATTTGCGTCTAGAGCCTTTGCATTGAGGGCTATCTGAAAACGGCTGTGGCGCTGAAGTTGCCTGTGAATGTGGAGTTGGTGGCATGTGAAACCCGCATGTGGAGCATTCGTTTGTGTGGGATGCTCTACCAGGTTCATTCCTAGATAATGCACTCAAAGGGCACTAAGCATAGAGTGTGAAAACTGAGTTTCCTTGAGAGCTGCTTGGATGCCTGATGGTGTGTGAAGTTAGTGAGCCAAATGGAGTTGTTCTCCCACAAGAACCACTCGGCTGATCCTTCTTCAATATGCCCTTCACCAACATGCAGTGTTTCCTTGATTGAATTAGCTCTCACACCAATATTTGCGTCTAGAGCCTTTGCATTGAGGGCTATCTGAAAACGGCTGTGGCGCTGAAGTTGCCTGTGAATGTGGAGTTGGTGGCATGTGAAACCCGCATGTGGAGCATTCGTTTGTGTGGGATGCTCTACCAGGTTCATTTCAGTCCTAGCCATACAAAGGGCACTAAGCATAGAGTGTGAAAACTGAGTTTCCTTGAGAGCTGCTTGGAAGCCTGATGGTGTGTGAAGTTAGTGAGCCAAATGGAGTTGTTCTCCCACAAGAACCACTCGGCTGATCCTTCTTCAATATGCCCTTCTCCAACATGCAGTGTTTCCTTGATTGAATTAGCTCTCACACCAATATTTGCGTCTAGAGCCTTTGCATTGAGGGCTATCTGAAAACGGCTGTGGCGCTGAAGTTGCCTGTGAATGTGGAGTTGGTGGCATGTGAAACCCGCATGTGGAGCATTCGTTTGTGTGGGATGCTCTACCAGGTTCATTCCTAGATAATGCACTCAAAGGGCACTAAGCATAGAGTGTGAAAACTGAGTTTCCTTGAGAGCTGCTTGGAAGCCTGATGGTGTGTGAAGTTAGTGAGCCAAATGGAGTTGTTCTCCCACAAGAACCACTCGGCTGATCCTTCTTCAATATGCCCTTCACCAACATGCAGTGTTTCCTTGATTGAATTAGCTCTCACACCAATATTTGCGTCTAGAGCCTTTGCATTGAGGGCTATCTGAAAACGGCTGTGGCGCAGAAGTTGCCTGTGAATGTGGAGTTGGTGGCATGTGAAACCCCATGTGGAGCATTCGTTCGTGTGTGGATGCTCTACCAGGTTCATTCCTAGATAATGCACTCAAAGGGCACTAAGCATAGAGTGTGAAAACTGAGTTTCCTTGAGAGCTGCTTGGAAGCCTGATGGTGTGTGAAGTTAGTGAGCCAAATGGAGTTGTTCTCCCACAAGAACCACTCGGCTAATCCTTCTTCAATATGCCCTTCACCAACATGCAGTGTTTCCTTGATTGAATTAGCTCTCACACCAATATTTGCGTCTAGAGCCTTTGCATTGAGGGCTATCTGAAAACGGCTGTGGCGCTGAAGTTGCCTGTGAATGTGGAGTTGGTGGCATGTGAAAGCTGCATGTGGAGCATTCGTTTCTGTGGGATGCTCTACCAGGTTCATTCCTAGATAATGGACTCAAAGGGCACTAAGCATAGAGTGTGAAAACTGAGTTTCCTTGAGAGCTGCTTGGAAGCCTGATGGTGTGTGAAGTTAGTGAGCCAAATGGAGTTGTTCTCCCACAAGAACCACTCGGCTGATCCTTCTTCAATATGCCCTTCACCAACATGCAGTGTTTCTTGATTGAATTAGCTCTCACACCAATATTTGCGTCTAGAGCCTTTGCATTGAGGGCTATCTGAAAACGGCTGTGGCGCTGAAGTTGCCTGTGAATGTGGAGTTGGTGGCATGTGAAACCCGCATGTGGAGCATTCGTTTGTGTGGGATGCTCTACCAGGTTCATTTCAGTCCTAGCCATACAAAGGGTACTAAGCATAGAGTGTGAAAACTGAGTTTCCTTGAGAGCTGCTTGGAAGCCTGATGGTGTGTGAAGTTAGTGAGCCAAATGGAGTTGTTCTCCCACAAGAACCACTCAGCTGATCCTTCTTCAATATGCCCTTCACCAACATGCAGTGTTTCCTTGATTGAATTAGCTCTCACACCAATATTTGCGTCTAGAGCCTTTGCATTGAGGGCTATCTGAAAACGGCTGTGGCGCTGAAGTTGCCTGTGAATGTGGAGTTGGTGGCATGTGAAACCCGCATGTGGAGCATTCGTTTGTGTGGGATGCTCTACCAGGTTCATTCCTAGATAATGGACTCAAAGGGCACTAAGCATAGAGTGTGAAAACTGAGTTTCCTTGAGAGCTGCTTGGAAGCCTGATGGTGTGTGAAGTTAGTGAGCCAAATGGAGTTGTTCTCCCACAAGAACCACTCGGCTGATCCTTCTTCAATATGCCCTTCACCAACATGCAGTGTTTCCTTGATTGAATTAGCTCTCACACCAATATTTGCGTCTAGAGCCTTTGCATTGAGGGCTATCTGAAAACGGCTGTGGCGCTGAAGTTGCCTGTGAATGTGGAGTTGGTGGCATGTGAAACCCGCATGTGGAGCATTCGTTTGTGTGGGATGCTCTACCAGGTTCATTCCTAGATAATGTACTCAAAGGGCACTAAGCATAGAGTGTGAAAACTGAGTTTCCTTGAGAGCTGCTTGGAAGCCTGATGGTGTGTGAAGTTAGTGAGCCAAATGGAGTTGTTCTCCCACAAGAACCACTCGGCTGATCCTTCTTCAATATGCCCTTCACCAACATGCAGTGTTTCCTTGATTGAATTAGCTCTCACACCAATATTTGCGTCTAGAGCCTTTGCATTGAGGGCTATCTGAAAACGGCTGTGGCGCTGAAGTTGCCTGTGAATGTGGAGTTGGTGGCATGTGAAACCCGCATGTGGAGCATTCGTTTGTGTGGGATGCTCTACCAGGTTCATTTCAGTCCTAGCCATACAAAGGGCACTAAGCATAGAGTGTGAAAACTGAGTTTCCTTGAGAGCTGCTTGGAAGCCTGATGGTGTGTGAAGTTAGTGAGCCAAATGGAGTTGTTCTCCCACAAGAACCACTCGGCTGATCCTTCTTCAATATGCCCTTCACCAACATGCAGTGTTTCCTTGATTGAATTAGCTCTCACACCAATATTTGCGTCTAGAGCCTTTGCATTGAGGGCTATCTGAAAACGGCTGTGGCGCTGAAGTTGCCTGTGAATGTGGAGTTGGTGGCATGTGAAACCCGCATGTGGAGCATTCGTTTGTGTGGGATGCTCTACCAGGTTCATTCCTAGATAATGTACTCAAAGGCACTAAGCATAGAGTGTGAAAACTGAGTTTCCTTGAGAGCTGCTTGGAAGCCTGATGGTGTGTGAAGTTAGTGAGCCAAATGGAGTTGTTCTCCCACAAGAACCACTCGGCTGATCCTTCTTCAATATGCCCTTCACCAACATGCAGTGTTTCCTTGATTGAATTAGCTCTCACACCAATATTTGCGTCTAGAGCCTTTGCATTGAGGGCTATCTGAAAACGGCTGTGGCGCTGAAGTTGCCTGTGAATGTGGAGTTGGTGGCATGTGAAACCCGCATGTGGAGCATTCGTTTGTGTGGGATGCTCTACCAGGTTCATTTCAGTCCTAGCCATACAAAGGGCACTAAGCATAGAGTGTGAAAACTGAGTTTCCTTGAGAGCTGCTTGGAAGCCTGATGGTGTGTGAAGTTAGTGAGCCAAATGGAGTTGTTCTCCCACAAGAACCACTCGGCTGATCCTTCTTCAATATGCCCTTCACCAACATGCAGTGTTTCCTTGATTGAATTAGCTCTCACACCAATATTTGCGTCTAGAGCCTTTGCATTGAGGGCTATCTGAAAACGGCTGTGGCGCTGAAGTTGCCTGTGAATGTGGAGTTGGTGGCATGTGAAACCCGCATGTGGAGCATTCGTTTGTGTGGGATGCTCTACCAGGTTCATTCCTAGATAATATACTCAAAGGGCACTAAGCATAGAGTGTGAAAACTGAGTTTCCTTGAGAGCTGCTTGGAAGCCTGATGGTGTGTGAAGTTAGTGAGCCAAATGGAGTTGTTCTCCCACAAGAACCACTCGGCTGATCCTTCTTCAATATGCCCTTCACCAACATGCAGTGTTTCCTTGATTGAATTAGCTCTCACACCAATATTTGCGTCTAGAGCCTTTGCATTGAGGGCTATCTGAAAACGGCTGTGGCGCTGAAGTTGCCTGTGAATGTGGAGTTGGTGGCATGTGAAACCCGCATGTGGAGCATTCATTTGTGTGGGATGCTCTACCAGGTTCATTCCTAGATAATGCACTCAAAGGGCACTAAGCATAGAGTGTGAAAACTGAGTTTCCTTGAGAGCTGCTTGGAAGCCTGATGGTGTGTGAAGTTAGTGAGCCAAATGGAGTTGTTCTCCCACAAGAACCACTTGTCTGATCCTTCTTCAATATGCCCTTCACCAACATGCAGTGTTTCCTTGATTGAATTAGCTCTCACACCAATATTTGCGTCTAGAGCCTTTGCATTGAGGGCTATCTGAAAACGGCTGTGGCGCTGAAGTTGCCTGTGAATGTGGAGTTGGTGGCATGTGAAACCCGCATGTGGAGCATTCGTTTGTGTGGGATGCTCTACCAGGTTCATTCCTAGATAATGCACTCAAAGGGCACTAAGCATAGAGTGTGAAAACTGAGTTTCCTTGAGAGCTGCTTTGAAGCCTGATGGTGTGTGAAGTTAGTGAGCCAAATGGAGTTGTTCTCCCACAAGAACCACTCGGCTGATCCTTCTTCAATATGCCCTTCACCAACATGCAGTGTTTCCTTGATTGAATTAGCTCTCACACCAATATTTGCGTCTAGAGCCTTTGCATTGAGGGCTATCTGAAAACGGCTGTGGCGCTGAAGTTGCCTGTGAATGTGGAGTTGGTGGCATGTGAAACCCGCATGTGGAGCATTCGTTTGTGTGGGATGCTCTACCAGGTTCATTTCAGTCCTAGCCATACAAAGGGCACTAAGCATAGAGTGTGAAAACTGAGTTTCCTTGAGAGCTGCTTGGAAGCCTGATGGTGTGTGAAGTTAGTGAGCCAAATGGAGTTGTTCTCCCACAAGAACCACTCGGCTGATCCTTCTTCAATATGCCCTTCACCAACATGCAGTGTTTCCTTGATTGAATTAGCTCTCACACCAATATTTGCGTCTAGAGCCTTTGCATTGAGGGCTATCTGAAAACGGCTGTGGCGCTGAAGTTGCCTGTGAATGTGGAGTTGGTGGCATGTGAAACCCGCATGTGGAGCATTCGTTTGTGTGGGATGCTCGACCAGGTTCATTTCAGTCCTAGTCATACAAAGGGCACTAAGCATAGAGTGTGAAAACTGAGTTTCCTTGAGAGCTGCTTGGAAGCCTGAATGTGTGTGAAGTTAGTGAGCCAAATGGAGTTGTTCTCCCACAAGAACCACTCGGCTGATCCTTCTTCAATATGCCCTTCACCAACATGCAGTGTTTCCTTGATTGAATTAGCTCTCACACCAATATTTGCGTCTAGAGCCTTTGCATTGAGGGCTATCTGAAAACGGCTGTGGCGCTGAAGTTGCCTGTGAATGTGGAGTTGGTGGCATGTGAAACCCGCATGTGGAGCATTCGTTTGTGTGGGATGCTCTACCAGGTTCATTCCTAGATAATGCACTCAAAGGGCACTAAGCATAGAGTGTGAAAACTGAGTTTCCTTGAGAGCTGCTTGGAAGCCTGATGGTGTGTGAAGTTAGTGAGCCAAATGGAGTTGTTCTCCCACAAGAACCACTCGGCTGATCCTTCTTCAATATGCCCTTCACCAACATGCAGTGTTTCCTTGATTGAATTAGCTCTCACACCAATATTTGCGTCTAGAGCCTTTGCATTGAGGGCTATCTGAAAACGGCTGTGGCGCTGAAGTTGCCTGTGAATGTGGAGTTGGTGGCATGTGAAACCCGCATGTGGAGCATTCGTTTGTGTGGGATGCTCGACCAGGTTCATTTCAGTCCTAGTCATACAAAGGGCACTAAGCATAGAGTGTGAAAACTGAGTTTCCTTGAGAGCTGCTTGGAAGCCTGATGGTGTGTGAAGTTAGTGAGCCAAATGGAGTTGTTCTCCCACAAGAACCACTCGGCTGATCCTTCTTCAATATGCCCTTCACCAACATGCAGTGTTTCCTTGATTGAATTAGCTCTCACACCAATATTTGCGTCTAGAGCCTTTGCATTGAGGGCTATCTGAAAACGGCTGTGGCGCTGAAGTTGCCTGTGAATGTGGAGTTGGTGGCATGTGAAACCCGCATGTGGAGCATTCGTTTGTGTGGGATGCTCTACCAGGTTCATTCCTAGATAATGCACTCAAAGGGCACTAAGCATAGAGTGTGAAAACTGAGTTTCCTTGAGAGCTGCTTGGAAGCCTGATGGTGTGTGAAGTTAGTGAGCCAAATGGAGTTGTTCTCCCACAAGAACCACTCGGCTGATCCTTCTTCAATATGCCCTTCACCAACATGCAGTGTTTCCTTGATTGAATTAGCTCTCACACCAATATTTGCGTCTAGAGCCTTTGCATTGAGGGCTATCTGAAAACGGCTGTGGCGCTGAAGTTGCCTGTGAATGTGGAGTTGGTGGCATGTGAAACCCGCATGTGGAGCATTCGTTTGTGTGGGATGCTCTACCAGGTTCATTCCTAGATAATGCACTCAAAGGGCACTAAGCATAGAGTGTGAAAACTGAGTTTCCTTGAGAGCTGCTTGGATGCCTGATGGTGTGTGAAGTTAGTGAGCCAAATGGAGTTGTTCTCCCACAAGAACCACTCGGCTGATCCTTCTTCAATATGCCCTTCACCAACATGCAGTGTTTCCTTGATTGAATTAGCTCTCACACCAATATTTGCGTCTAGAGCCTTTGCATTGAGGGCTATCTGAAAACGGCTGTGGCGCTGAAGTTGCTTGTGAATGTGGAGTTGGTGGCATGTGAAACCCGCATGTGGAGCATTCGTTTGTGTGGGATGCTCTACCAGGTTCATTCCTAGATAATGTACTCAAAGGGCACTAAGCATAGAGTGTGAAAACTGAGTTTCCTTGAGAGCTGCTTGGAAGCCTGATGGTGTGTGAAGTTAGTGAGCCAAATGGAGTTGTTCTCCCACAAGAACCACTCGGCTGATCCTTCTTCAATATGCCCTTCACCAACATGCAGTGTTTCCTTGATTGAATTAGCTCTCACACCAATATTTGCGTCTAGAGCCTTTGCATTGAGGGCTATCTGAAAACGGCTGTGGCGCTGAAGTTGCCTGTGAATGTGGAGTTGGTGGCATGTGAAACCCGCATGTGGAGCATTCGTTTGTGTGGGATGCTCTACCAGGTTCATTCCTAGATAATGCACTCAAAGGGCACTAAGCATAGAGTGTGAAAACTGAGTTTCCTTGAGAGCTGCTTGGAAGCCTGATGGTGTGTGAAGTTAGTGAGCCAAATGGAGTTGTTCTCCCACAAGAACCACTCGGCTGATCCTTCTTCAATATGCCCTTCACCAACATGCAGTGTTTCCTTGATTGAATTAGCTCTCACACCAATATTTGCGTCTAGAGCCTTTGCATTGAGGGCTATCTGAAAACGGCTGTGGCGCTGAAGTTGCCTGTGAATGTGGAGTTGGTGGCATGTGAAACCCGCATGTGGAGCATTCGTTTGTGTGGGATGCTCTACCAGGTTCATTCCTAGATAATATACTCAAAGGGCACTAAGCATAGAGTGTGAAAACTGAGTTTCCTTGAGAGCTGCTTGGAAGCCTGATGGTGTGTGAAGTTAGTGAGCCAAATGGAGTTGTTCTCCCACAAGAACCACTCGGCTGATCCTTCTTCAATATGCCCTTCACCAACATGCAGTGTTTCCTTGATTGAATTAGCTCTCACACCAATATTTGCGTCTAGAGCCTTTGCATTGAGGGCTATCTGAAAACGGCTGTGGCGCTGAAGTTGCCTGTGAATGTGGAGTTGGTGGCATGTGAAACCCGCATGTGGAGCATTCATTTGTGTGGGATGCTCTACCAGGTTCATTCCTAGATAATGCACTCAAAGGGCACTAAGCATAGAGTGTGAAAACTGAGTTTCCTTGAGAGCTGCTTGGAAGCCTGATGGTGTGTGAAGTTAGTGAGCCAAATGGAGTTGTTCTCCCACAAGAACCACTTGTCTGATCCTTCTTCAATATGCCCTTCACCAACATGCAGTGTTTCCTTGATTGAATTAGCTCTCACACCAATATTTGCGTCTAGAGCCTTTGCATTGAGGGCTATCTGAAAACGGCTGTGGCGCTGAAGTTGCCTGTGAATGTGGAGTTGGTGGCATGTGAAACCCGCATGTGGAGCATTCGTTTGTGTGGGATGCTCTACCAGGTTCATTCCTAGATAATGCACTCAAAGGGCACTAAGCATAGAGTGTGAAAACTGAGTTTCCTTGAGAGCTGCTTTGAAGCCTGATGGTGTGTGAAGTTAGTGAGCCAAATGGAGTTGTTCTCCCACAAGAACCACTCGGCTGATCCTTCTTCAATATGCCCTTCACCAACATGCAGTGTTTCCTTGATTGAATTAGCTCTCACACCAATATTTGCGTCTAGAGCCTTTGCATTGAGGGCTATCTGAAAACGGCTGTGGCGCTGAAGTTGCCTGTGAATGTGGAGTTGGTGGCATGTGAAACCCGCATGTGGAGCATTCGTTTGTGTGGGATGCTCTACCAGGTTCATTTCAGTCCTAGCCATACAAAGGGCACTAAGCATAGAGTGTGAAAACTGAGTTTCCTTGAGAGCTGCTTGGAAGCCTGATGGTGTGTGAAGTTAGTGAGCCAAATGGAGTTGTTCTCCCACAAGAACCACTCGGCTGATCCTTCTTCAATATGCCCTTCACCAACATGCAGTGTTTCCTTGATTGAATTAGCTCTCACACCAATATTTGCGTCTAGAGCCTTTGCATTGAGGGCTATCTGAAAACGGCTGTGGCGCTGAAGTTGCCTGTGAATGTGGAGTTGGTGGCATGTGAAACCCGCATGTGGAGCATTCGTTTGTGTGGGATGCTCGACCAGGTTCATTTCAGTCCTAGTCATACAAAGGGCACTAAGCATAGAGTGTGAAAACTGAGTTTCCTTGAGAGCTGCTTGGAAGCCTGAATGTGTGTGAAGTTAGTGAGCCAAATGGAGTTGTTCTCCCACAAGAACCACTCGGCTGATCCTTCTTCAATATGCCCTTCACCAACATGCAGTGTTTCCTTGATTGAATTAGCTCTCACACCAATATTTGCGTCTAGAGCCTTTGCATTGAGGGCTATCTGAAAACGGCTGTGGCGCTGAAGTTGCCTGTGAATGTGGAGTTGGTGGCATGTGAAACCCGCATGTGGAGCATTCGTTTGTGTGGGATGCTCTACCAGGTTCATTCCTAGATAATGCACTCAAAGGGCACTAAGCATAGAGTGTGAAAACTGAGTTTCCTTGAGAGCTGCTTGGAAGCCTGATGGTGTGTGAAGTTAGTGAGCCAAATGGAGTTGTTCTCCCACAAGAACCACTCGGCTGATCCTTCTTCAATATGCCCTTCACCAACATGCAGTGTTTCCTTGATTGAATTAGCTCTCACACCAATATTTGCGTCTAGAGCCTTTGCATTGAGGGCTATCTGAAAACGGCTGTGGCGCTGAAGTTGCCTGTGAATGTGGAGTTGGTGGCATGTGAAACCCGCATGTGGAGCATTCGTTTGTGTGGGATGCTCGACCAGGTTCATTTCAGTCCTAGTCATACAAAGGGCACTAAGCATAGAGTGTGAAAACTGAGTTTCCTTGAGAGCTGCTTGGAAGCCTGATGGTGTGTGAAGTTAGTGAGCCAAATGGAGTTGTTCTCCCACAAGAACCACTCGGCTGATCCTTCTTCAATATGCCCTTCACCAACATGCAGTGTTTCCTTGATTGAATTAGCTCTCACACCAATATTTGCGTCTAGAGCCTTTGCATTGAGGGCTATCTGAAAACGGCTGTGGCGCTGAAGTTGCCTGTGAATGTGGAGTTGGTGGCATGTGAAACCCGCATGTGGAGCATTCGTTTGTGTGGGATGCTCTACCAGGTTCATTCCTAGATAATGCACTCAAAGGGCACTAAGCATAGAGTGTGAAAACTGAGTTTCCTTGAGAGCTGCTTGGAAGCCTGATGGTGTGTGAAGTTAGTGAGCCAAATGGAGTTGTTCTCCCACAAGAACCACTCGGCTGATCCTTCTTCAATATGCCCTTCACCAACATGCAGTGTTTCCTTGATTGAATTAGCTCTCACACCAATATTTGCGTCTAGAGCCTTTGCATTGAGGGCTATCTGAAAACGGCTGTGGCGCTGAAGTTGCCTGTGAATGTGGAGTTGGTGGCATGTGAAACCCGCATGTGGAGCATTCGTTTGTGTGGGATGCTCTACCAGGTTCATTCCTAGATAATGCACTCAAAGGGCACTAAGCATAGAGTGTGAAAACTGAGTTTCCTTGAGAGCTGCTTGGATGCCTGATGGTGTGTGAAGTTAGTGAGCCAAATGGAGTTGTTCTCCCACAAGAACCACTCGGCTGATCCTTCTTCAATATGCCCTTCACCAACATGCAGTGTTTCCTTGATTGAATTAGCTCTCACACCAATATTTGCGTCTAGAGCCTTTGCATTGAGGGCTATCTGAAAACGGCTGTGGCGCTGAAGTTGCCTGTGAATGTGGAGTTGGTGGCATGTGAAACCCGCATGTGGAGCATTCGTTAGTGTGGGATGCTCTACCAGGTTCATTTCAGTCCTAGCCATACAAAGGGCACTAAGCATAGAGTGTGAAAACTGAGTTTCCTTGAGAGCTGCTTGGAAGCCTGATGGTGTGTGAAGTTAGTGAGCCAAATGGAGTTGTTCTCCCACAAGAACCACTCGGCTGATCCTTCTTCAATATGCCCTTCACCAACATGCAGTGTTTCCTTGATTGAATTAGCTCTCACACCAATATTTGCGTCTAGAGCCTTTGCATTGAGGGCTATCTGAAAACGGCTGTGGCGCTGAAGTTGCCTGTGAATGTGGAGTTGGTGGCATGTGAAACCCGCATGTGGAGCATTCGTTTGTGTGGGATGCTCTACCAGGTTCATTCCTAGATAATGCACTCAAAGGGCACTAAGCATAGAGTGTGAAAACTGAGTTTCCTTGAGAGCTGCTTGGATGCCTGATGGTGTGTGAAGTTAGTGAGCCAAATGGAGTTGTTCTCCCACAAGAACCACTCGGCTGATCCTTCTTCAATATGCCCTTCACCAACATGCAGTGTTTCCTTGATTGAATTAGCTCTCACACCAATATTTGCGTCTAGAGCCTTTGCATTGAGGGCTATCTGAAAACGGCTGTGGCGCTGAAGTTGCCTGTGAATGTGGAGTTGGTGGCATGTGAAACCCGCATGTGGAGCATTCGTTTGTGTGGGATGCTCTACCAGGTTCATTTCAGTCCTAGCCATACAAAGGGCACTAAGCATAGAGTGTGAAAACTGAGTTTCCTTGAGAGCTGCTTGGAAGCCTGATGGTGTGTGAAGTTAGTGAGCCAAATGGAGTTGTTCTCCCACAAGAACCACTCGGCTGATCCTTCTTCAATATGCCCTTCACCAACATGCAGTGTTTCCTTGATTGAATTAGCTCTCACACCAATATTTGCGTCTAGAGCCTTTGCATTGAGGGCTATCTGAAAACGGCTGTGGCGCTGAAGTTGCCTGTGAATGTGGAGTTGGTGGCATGTGAAACCCGCATGTGGAGCATTCGTTTGTGTGGGATGCTCTACCAGGTTCATTCCTAGATAATGCACTCAAAGGGCACTAAGCATAGAGTGTGAAAACTGAGTTTCCTTGAGAGCTGCTTGGATGCCTGATGGTGTGTGAAGTTAGTGAGCCAAATGGAGTTGTTCTCCCACAAGAACCACTCGGCTGATCCTTCTTCAATATGCCCTTCACCAACATGCAGTGTTTCCTTGATTGAATTAGCTCTCACACCAATATTTGCGTCTAGAGCCTTTGCATTGAGGGCTATCTGAAAACGGCTGTGGCGCAGAAGTTGCCTGTGAATGTTGAGTTGGTGGCATGTGAAACCCGCATGTGGAGCATTCGTTTGTGTGGGATGCTCTACCAGGTTCATTCCTAGATAATGCACTCAAAGGGCACTAAGCATAGAGTGTGAAAACTGAGTTTCCTTGAGAGCTGCTTGGAAGCCTGATGGTGTGTGAAGTTAGTGAGCCAAATGGAGTTGTTCTCCCACAAGAACCACTCGGCTAATCCTTCTTCAATATGCCCTTCACCAACATGCAGTGTTTCCTTGATTGAATTAGCTCTCACACCAATATTTGCGTCTAGAGCCTTTGCATTGAGGGCTATCTGAAAACGGCTGTGGCGCTGAAGTTGCCTGTGAATGTGGAGTTGGTGGCATGTGAAAGCTGCATGTGGAGCATTCGTTTCTGTGGGATGCTCTACCAGGTTCATTCCTAGATAATGCACTCAAAGGGCACTAAGCATAGAGTGTGAAAACTGAGTTTCCTTGAGAGCTGCTTGGAAGCCTGATGGTGTGTGAAGTTAGTGAGCCAAATGGAGTTGTTCTCCCACAAGAACCACTCGGCTGATCCTTCTTCAATATGCCCTTCACCAACATGCAGTGTTTCCTTGATTGAATTAGCTCTCACACCAATATTTGCGTCTAGAGCCTTTGCATTGAGGGCTATCTGAAAACGGCTGTGGCGCTGAAGTTGCCTGTGAATGTGGAGTTGGTGGCATGTGAAACCCGCATGTGGAGCATTCGTTTGTGTGGGATGCTCTACCAGGTTCATTTCAGTCCTAGCCATACAAAGGGTACTAAGCATAGAGTGTGAAAACTGAGTTTCCTTGAGAGCTGCTTGGAAGCCTGATGGTGTGTGAAGTTAGTGAGCCAAATGGAGTTGTTCTCCCACAAGAACCACTCGGCTGATCCTTCTTCAATATGCCCTTCACCAACATGCAGTGTTTCCTTGATTGAATTAGCTCTCACACCAATATTTGCGTCTAGAGCCTTTGCATTGAGGGCTATCTGAAAACGGCTGTGGCGCTGAAGTTGCCTGTGAATGTGGAGTTGGTGGCATGTGAAACCCGCATGTGGAGCATTCGTTTGTGTGGGATGCTCTACCAGGTTCATTCCTAGATAATGGACTCAAAGGGCACTAAGCATAGAGTGTGAAAACTGAGTTTCCTTGAGAGCTGCTTGGAAGCCTGATGGTGTGTGAAGTTAGTGAGCCAAATGGAGTTGTTCTCCCACAAGAACCACTCGGCTGATCCTTCTTCAATATGCCCTTCACCAACATGCAGTGTTTCCTTGATTGAATTAGCTCTCACACCAATATTTGCGTCTAGAGCCTTTGCATTGAGGGCTATCTGAAAACGGCTGTGGCGCTGAAGTTGCCTGTGAATGTGGAGTTGGTGGCATGTGAAACCCGCATGTGGAGCATTCGTTTGTGTGGGATGCTCTACCAGGTTCATTCCTAGATAATGTACTCAAAGGGCACTAAGCATAGAGTGTGAAAACTGAGTTTCCTTGAGAGCTGCTTGGAAGCCTGATGGTGTGTGAAGTTAGTGAGCCAAATGGAGTTGTTCTCCCACAAGAACCACTCGGCTGATCCTTCTTCAATATGCCCTTCACCAACATGCAGTGTTTCCTTGATTGAATTAGCTCTCACACCAATATTTGCGTCTAGAGCCTTTGCATTGAGGGCTATCTGAAAACGGCTGTGGCGCTGAAGTTGCCTGTGAATGTGGAGTTGGTGGCATGTGAAACCCGCATGTGGAGCATTCGTTTGTGTGGGATGCTCTACCAGGTTCATTTCAGTCCTAGCCATACAAAGGGCACTAAGCATAGAGTGTGAAAACTGAGTTTCCTTGAGAGCTGCTTGGAAGCCTGATGGTGTGTGAAGTTAGTGAGCCAAATGGAGTTGTTCTCCCACAAGAACCACTCGGCTGATCCTTCTTCAATATGCCCTTCACCAACATGCAGTGTTTCCTTGATTGAATTAGCTCTCACACCAATATTTGCGTCTAGAGCCTTTGCATTGAGGGCTATCTGAAAACAGCTGTGGCGCTGAAGTTGCCTGTGAATGTGGAGTTGGTGGCATGTGAAACCCGCATGTGGAGCATTCGTTTGTGTGGGATGCTCTACCAGGTTCATTCCTAGATAATGTACTCAAAGGGCACTAAGCATAGAGTTGTGAAAACTGAGTTTCCTTGAGAGCTGCTTGGAAGCCTGATGGTGTGTGAAGTTAGTGAGCCAAATGGAGTTGTTCTCCCACAAGAACCACTCGGCTGATCCTTCTTCAATATGCCCTTCACCAACATGCAGTGTTTCCTTGATTGAATTAGCTCTCACACCAATATTTGCGTCTAGAGCCTTTGCATTGAGGGCTATCTGAAAACGGCTGTGGCGCTGAAGTTGCCTGTGAATGTGGAGTTGGTGGCATGTGAAACCCGCATGTGGAGCATTCGTTTGTGTGGGATGCTCTACCAGGTTCATTCCTAGATAATATACTCAAAGGGCACTAAGCATAGAGTGTGAAAACTGAGTTTCCTTGAGAGCTGCTTGGAAGCCTGATGGTGTGTGAAGTTAGTGAGCCAAATGGAGTTGTTCTCACACAAGAACCACTCGGCTGATCCTTCTTCAATATGCCCTTCACCAACATGCAGTGTTTCCTTGATTGAATTAGCTCTCACACCAATATTTGCGTCTAGAGCCTTTGCATTGAGGGCTATCTGAAAACGGCTGTGGCGCTGAAGTTGACTGTGAATGTGGAGTTGGTGGCATGTGAAACCCGCATGTGGAGCATTCGTTTGTGTGGGATGCTCTACCAGGTTCATTTCAGTCCTAGCCATACAAAGGGCACTAAGCATAGAGTGTGAAAACTGAGTTTCCTTGAGAGCTGCTTGGAAGCCTGATGGTGTGTGAAGTTAGTGAGCCAAATGGAGTTGTTCTCCCACAAGAACCACTCGGCTGATCCTTCTTCAATATGCCCTTCACCAACATGCAGTGTTTCCTTGATTGAATTAGCTCTCACACCAATATTTGCGTCTAGAGCCTTTGCATTGAGGGCTATCTGAAAACGGCTGTGGCGCTGAAGTTGCCTGTGAATGTGGAGTTGGTGGCATGTGAAACCCGCATGTGGAGCATTCATTTGTGTGGGATGCTCTACCAGGTTCATTCCTAGATAATGCACTCAAAGGGCACTAAGCATAGAGTGTGAAAACTGAGTTTCCTTGAGAGCTGCTTGGAAGCCTGATGGTGTGTGAAGTTAGTGAGCCAAATGGAGTTGTTCTCCGACAAGAACCACTTGTCTGATCCTTCTTCAATATGCCCTTCACCAACATGCAGTGTTTCCTTGATTGAATTAGCTCTCACACCAATATTTGCGTCTAGAGCCTTTGCATTGAGGGCTATCTGAAAACGGCTGTGGCCCTGAAGTTGCCTGTGAATGTGGAGTTGGTGGCATGTGAAACCCGCATGTGGAGCATTCGTTTGTGTGGGATGCTCTACCAGGTTCATTCCTAGATAATGCACTCAAAGGGCACTAAGCATAGAGTGTGAAAACTGAGTTTCCTTGAGAGCTGCTTGGAAGCCTGATGGTGTGTGAAGTTAGTGAGCCAAATGGAGTTGTTCTCCCACAAGAACCACTCGGCTGATCCTTCTTCAATATGCCCTTCACCAACATGCAGTGTTTCCTTGATTGAATTAGCTCTCACACCAATATTTGCGTCTAGAGCCTTTGCATCGAGGGCTATCTGAAAACGGCTGTGGCGCTGAAGTTGCCTGTGAATGTGGAGTTGGTGGCATGTGAAACCCGCATGTGGAGCATTCGTTTGTGTGGGATGCTCTACCAGGTTCATTTCAGTCCTAGCCATACAAAGGGCACTAAGCATAGAGTGTGAAAACTGAGTTTCCTTGAGAGCTGCTTGGAAGCCTGATGGTGTGTGAAGTTAGTGAGCCAAATGGAGTTGTTCTCACACAAGAACCACTCGGCTGATCCTTCTTCAATATGCCCTTCACCAACATGCAGTGTTTCCTTGATTGAATTAGCTCTCACACCAATATTTGCGTCTAGAGCCTTTGCATTGAGGGCTATCTGAAAACGGCTGTGGCGCTGAAGTTGACTGTGAATGTGGAGTTGGTGGCATGTGAAACCCGCATGTGGAGCATTCGTTTGTGTGGGATGCTCTACCAGGTTCATTTCAGTCCTAGCCATACAAAGGGCACTAAGCATAGAGTGTGAAAACTGAGTTTCCTTGAGAGCTGCTTGGAAGCCTGATGGTGTGAAGTTAGTGAGCCAAATGGAGTTGTTCTCCCACAAGAACCACTCGTCTGATCCTTCTTCAATATGCCCTTCACCAACATGCAGTGTTTCCTTGATTGAATTAGCTCTCACACCAATATTTGCGTCTAGAGCCTTTGCATTGAGGGCTATCTGAAAACGGCTGTGGCGCTGAAGTTGCCTGTGAATGTGGAGTTGGTGGCATGTGAAACCCGCATGTGGAGCATTCGTTTGTGTGGGATGCTCTACCAGGTTCATTCCTAGATAATGCACTCAAAGGGCACTAAGCATAGAGTGTGAAAACTGAGTTTCCTTGAGAGCTGCTTGGAAGCCTGATGGTGTGTGAAGTTAGTGAGCCAAATGGAGTTGTTCTCCCACAAGAACCACTCGGCTGATCCTTCTTCAATATGCCCTTCACCAACATGCAGTGTTTCCTTGATTGAATTAGCTCTCACACCAATATTTGCGTCTAGAGCCTTTGCATTGAGGGCTATCTGAAAACGGCTGTGGCGCTGAAGTTGCCTGTGAATGTGGAGTTGGTGGCATGTGAAACCCGCATGTGGAGCATTCGTTTGTGTGGGATGCTCTACCAGGTTCATTCCTAGATAATGCACTCAAAGGGCACTAAGCATAGAGTGTGAAAACTGAGTTTCCTTGAGAGCTGCTTGGAAGCCTGATGGTGTGTGAAGTTAGTGAGCCAAATGGAGTTGTTCTCACACAAGAACCACTCGGCTGATCCTTCTTCAATATGCCCTTCACCAACATGCAGTGTTTCCTTGATTGAATTAGCTCTCACACCAATATTTGCGTCTAGAGCCTTTGCATTGAGGGCTATCTGAAAACGGCTGTGGCGCTGAAGTTGACTGTGAATGTGGAGTTGGTGGCATGTGAAACCCGCATGTGGAGCATTCGTTTGTGTGGGATGCTCTACCAGGTTCATTTCAGTCCTAGCCATACAAAGGGCACTAAGCATAGAGTGTGAAAACTGAGTTTCCTTGAGAGCTGCTTGGAAGCCTGATGGTGTGAAGTTAGTGAGCCAAATGGAGTTGTTCTCCCACAAGAACCACTCGGCTGATCCTTCTTCAATATGCCCTTCACCAACATGCAGTGTTTCCTTGATTGAATTAGCTCTCACACCAATATTTGCGTCTAGAGCCTTTGCATTGAGGGCTATCTGAAAACGGCTGTGGCGCTGAAGTTGCCTGTGAATGTGGAGTTGGTGGCATGTGAAACCCGCATGTGGAGCATTCATTTGTGTGGGATGCTCTACCAGGTTCATTCCTAGATAATGCATTCAAAGGGCACTAAGCATAGAGTGTGAAAACTGAGTTTCCTTGAGAGCTGCTTGGAAGCCTGATGGTGTGTGAAGTTAGTGAGCCAAATGGAGTTGTTCTCCCACAAGAACCACTCAGCTGATCCTTCTTCAATATGCCCTTCACCAACATGCAGTGTTTCCTTGATTGAATTAGCTCTCACACCAATATTTGCGTCTAGAGCCTTTGCATTGAGGGCTATCTGAAAACGGCTGTGGCGCTGAAGTTGCCTGTGAATGTGGAGTTGGTGGCATGTGAAACCCGCATGTGGAGCATTCGTTTGTGTGGGATGCTCTACCAGGTTCATTCCTAGATAATGCACTCAAAGGGCACTAAGCATAGAGTGTGAAAACTGAGTTTCCTTGAGAGCTGCTTGGAAGCCTGATGGTGTGTGAAGTTAGTGAGCCAAATGGAGTTGTTCTCCCACAAGAACCACTCGGCTGATCCTTCTTCAATATGCCCTTCACCAACATGCAGTGTTTCCTTGATTGAATTAGCTCTCACACCAATATTTGCGTCTAGAGCCTTTGCATTGAGGGCTATCTGAAAACGGCTGTGGCGCTGAAGTTGCCTGCGAATGTGGAGTTGGTGGCATGTGAAACCCGCATGTGGAGCATTCGTTTGTGTGGGATGCTCTACCAGGTTCATTTCAGTCCTAGTCATACAAAGGGCACTAAGCATAGAGTGTGAAAACTGAGTTTCCTTGAGAGCTGCTTGGAAGCCTGATGGTGTGTGAAGTTAGTGAGCCAAATGGAGTTGTTCTCCCACAAGAACCACTCGGCTGATCCTTCTTCAATATGCCCTTCACCAACATGCAGTGTTTCCTTGATTGAATTAGCTCTCACACCAATATTTGCGTCTAGAGCCTTTGCATTGAGGGCTATCTGAAAACGGCTGTGGCGCTGAAGTTGCCTGTGAATGTGGAGTTGGTGGCATGTGAAACCCGCATGTGGAGCATTCGTTTGTGTGGGATGCTCTACCAGGTTCATTCCTAGATAATGCACTCAAAGGGCACTAAGCATAGAGTGTGAAAACTGAGTTTCCTAGAGAGCTGCTTGGAAGCCTGATGGTGTGTGAAGTTAGTGAGCCAAATGGAGTTGTTCTCCCACAAGAACCACTCGGCTGATCCTTCTTCAATATGCCCTTCACCAACATGCAGTGTTTCCTTGATTGAATTAGCTCTCACACCAATATTTGCGTCTAGAGCCTTTGCATTGAGGGCTATCTGAAAACGGCTGTGGCGCTGAAGTTGCCTGTGAATGTGGAGTTGGTGGCATGTGAAACCCGCATGTGGAGCATTCGTTTGTGTGGGATGCTCTACCAGGTTCATTCCTAGATAATGCACTCAAAGGGCACTAAGCATAGAGTGTGAAAACTGAGTTTCGTTGAGAGCTGCTTGGAAGCCTGATGGTGTGTGAAGTTAGTGAGCCAAATGGAGTTGTTCTCCCACAAGAACCACTCGGCTGATCCTTCTTCAATATGCCCTTCACCAACATGCAGTGTTTCCTTGATTGAATTAGCTCTCACACCAATATTTGCGTCTAGAGCCTTTGCATTGAGGGCTATCTGAAAACGGCTGTGGCGCTGAAGTTGCCTGTGAATGTGGAGTTGGTGGCATGTGAAACCCGCATGTGGAGCATTCGTTTGTGTGGGATGCTCTACCAGGTTCATTTCAGTCCTAGTCATACAAAGGGCACTAAGCATAGAGTGTGAAAACTGAGTTTCCTTGAGAGCTGCTTGGAAGCCTGATGGTGTGTGAAGTTAGTGAGCCAAATGGAGTTGTTCTCCCACAAGAACCACTCGGCTGATCCTTCTTCAATATGCCCTTCACCAACATGCAGTGTTTCCTTGATTGAATTAGCTCTCACACCAATATTTGCGTCTAGAGCCTTTGCATTGAGGGCTATCTGAAAAGGGCTGTGGCGCTGAAGTTGCCTGTGAATGCGGAGTTGGTGGCATGTGAAACCCGCATGTGGAGCATTTGTTTGTGTGGGATGCTCTACCAGGTTCATTTCAGTCCTAGCCATACAAAGGGCACTAAGCATAGAGTGTGAAAACTGAGTTTCCTTGAGAGCTGCTTGGAAGCCTGATGGTGTGTGAAGTTAGTGAGCCAAATGGAGTTGTTCTCCCCCCACAAGAACCACTCGGCTGATCCTTCTTCAATATGCCCTTCACCAACATGCAGTGTTTCCTTGATTGAATTAGCTCTCACACCAATATTTGCGTCTAGAGCCTTTGCATTGAGGGCTATCTGAAAAGGGCTGTGGCGCTGAAGTTGCCTGTGAATGTGGAGTTGGTGGCATGTGAAACCCGCATGTGGAGCATTCGTTTGTGTGGGATGCTCTACCAGGTTCATTCCTAGATAATGCACTCAAAGGGCACTAAGCATAGAGTGTGAAAACTGAGTTTCCTTGAGAGCTGCTTGGAAGCCTGATGGTGTGTGAAGTTAGTGAGCCAAATGGAGTTGTTCTCCCACAAGAACCACTCGGCTGATCCTTCTTCAATATGCCCTTCACCAACATGCAGTGTTTCCTTGATTGAATTAGCTCTCACACCAATATTTGCGTCTAGAGCCTTTGCATTGAGGGCTATCTGAAAACGGCTGTGGCGCTGAAGTTGCCTGTGAATGTGGAGTTGGTGGCATGTGAAACCCGCATGTGGAGCATTCGTTTGTGTGGGATGCTCTACCAGGTTCATTTCAGTCCTAGCCATACAAAGGGCACTAAGCATAGAGTGTGAAAACTGAGTTTCCTTGAGAGCTGCTTGGAAGCCTGATGGTGTGTGAAGTTAGTGAGCCAAATGGAGTTGTTCTCCCACAAGAACCACTCGGCTGATCCTTCTTCAATATGCCCTTCACCAACATGCAGTGTTTCCTTGATTGAATTAGCTCTCACACCAATATTTGCGTCTAGAGCCTTTGCATTGAGGGCTATCTGAAAACGGCTGTGGCGCTGAAGTTGCCTGTGAATGTGGAGTTGGTGGCATGTGAAACCCGCATGTGGAGCATTCGTTTGTGTGGGATGCTCTACCAGGTTCATTTCAGTCCTAGCCATACAAAGGGCACTAAGCATAGAGTGTGGAAACTGAGTTTCCTTGAGAGCTGCTTGGAAGCCTGATGGTGTGTGAAGTTAGTGAGCCAAATGGAGTTGTTCTCCCACAAGAACCACTCGGCTGATCCTTCTTCAATATGCCCTTCACCAACATGCAGTGTTTCCTTGATTGAATTAGCTCTCACACCAATATTTGCGTCTAGAGCCTTTGCATTGAGGGCTATCTGAAAACGGCTGTGGCGCTGAATTTGCCTGTGAATGTGGAGTTGGTGGCATGTGAAACCCGCATGTGGAGCATTCGTTTGTGTGGGATGCTCTACCAGGTTCATTCCTAGATAATGCACTCAAAGGGCACTAAGCATAGAGTGTGAAAACTGAGTTTCCTTGAGAGCTGCTTGGAAGCCTGATGGTGTGTGAAGTTAGTGAGCCAAATGGAGTTGTTCTCCCACAAGAACCACTCGGCTAATCCTTCTTCAATATGCCCCTCACCAACATGCAGTGTTTCCTTGATTGAATTAGCTCTCACACCAATATTTGCGTCTGGAGCCTTTGCATTGAGGGCTATCTGAAAACGGCTGTGGCGCTGAAGTTGCCTGTGAATGTGGAGTTGGTGGCATGTGAAACCCGCATGTGGAGCATTCGTTTGTGTGGGATGCTCTACCAGGTTCATTCCTAGATAATGGACTCAAAGGGCACTAAGCATAGAGTGTGAAAACTGAGTTTCCTTGAGAGCTGCTTGGAAGCCTGATGGTGTGTGAAGTTAGTGAGCCAAATGGAGTTGTTCTCCCACAAGAACCACTCGGCTGATCCTTCTTCAATATGCCCTTCACCAACATGCAGTGTTTCCTTGATTGAATTAGCTCTCACACCAATATTTGCGTCTAGAGCCTTTGCATTGAGGGCTATCTGAAAACGGCTGTGGCGCTGAAGTTGCCTGTGAATGTGGAGTTGGTGGCATGTGAAACCCCGCATGTGGAGCATTCGTTTGTGTGGGATGCTCTACCAGGTTCATTCCTAGATAATGCACTCAAAGGGCACTAAGCATAGAGTGTGAAAACTGAGTTTCCTAGAGAGCTGCTTGGAAGCCTGATGGTGTGTGAAGTTAGTGAGCCAAATGGAGTTGTTCTCCCACAAGAACCACTCGGCTGATCCTTCTTCAATATGCCCTTCACCAACATGCAGTGTTTCCTTGATTGAATTAGCTCTCACACCAATATTTGCGTCTAGAGCCTTTGCATTGAGGGCTATCTGAAAACGGCTGTGGCGCTGAAGTTGCCTGTGAATGTGGAGTTGGTGGCATGTGAAACCCGCATGTGGAGCATTCGTTTGTGTGGGATGCTCTACCAGGTTCATTCCTAGATAATGCACTCAAAGGGCACTAAGCATAGAGTGTGAAAACTGAGTTTCGTTGAGAGCTGCTTGGAAGCCTGATGGTGTGTGAAGTTAGTGAGCCAAATGGAGTTGTTCTCCCACAAGAACCACTCGGCTGATCCTTCTTCAATATGCCCTTCACCAACATGCAGTGTTTCCTTGATTGAATTAGCTCTCACACCAATATTTGCGTCTAGAGCCTTTGCATTGAGGGCTATCTGAAAACGGCTGTGGCGCTGAAGTTGCCTGTGAATGTGGAGTTGGTGGCATGTGAAACCCGCATGTGGAGCATTCGTTTGTGTGGGATGCTCTACCAGGTTCATTTCAGTCCTAGTCATACAAAGGGCACTAAGCATAGAGTGTGAAAACTGAGTTTCCTTGAGAGCTGCTTGGAAGCCTGATGGTGTGTGAAGTTAGTGAGCCAAATGGAGTTGTTCTCCCACAAGAACCACTCGGCTGATCCTTCTTCAATATGCCCTTCACCAACATGCAGTGTTTCCTTGATTGAATTAGCTCTCACACCAATATTTGCGTCTAGAGCCTTTGCATTGAGGGCTATCTGAAAAGGGCTGTGGCGCTGAAGTTGCCTGTGAATGCGGAGTTTGGTGGCATGTGAAACCCGCATGTGGAGCATTTGTTTGTGTGGGATGCTCTACCAGGTTCATTTCAGTCCTAGCCATACAAAGGGCACTAAGCATAGAGTGTGAAAACTGAGTTTCCTTGAGAGCTGCTTGGAAGCCTGATGGTGTGTGAAGTTAGTGAGCCAAATGGAGTTGTTCTCCCACAAGAACCACTCGGCTGATCCTTCTTCAATATGCCCTTCACCAACATGCAGTGTTTCCTTGATTGAATTAGCTCTCACACCAATATTTGCGTCTAGAGCCTTTGCATTGAGGGCTATCTGAAAAGGGCTGTGGCGCTGAAGTTGCCTGTGAATGTGGAGTTGGTGGCATGTGAAACCCGCATGTGGAGCATTCGTTTGTGTGGGATGCTCTACCAGGTTCATTCCTAGATAATGCACTCAAAGGGCACTAAGCATAGAGTGTGAAAACTGAGTTTCCTTGAGAGCTGCTTGGAAGCCTGATGGTGTGTGAAGTTAGTGAGCCAAATGGAGTTGTTCTCCCACAAGAACCACTCGGCTGATCCTTCTTCAATATGCCCTTCACCAACATGCAGTGTTTCCTTGATTGAATTAGCTCTCACACCAATATTTGCGTCTAGAGCCTTTGCATTGAGGGCTATCTGAAAACGGCTGTGGCGCTGAAGTTGCCTGTGAATGTGGAGTTGGTGGCATGTGAAACCCGCATGTGGAGCATTCGTTTGTGTGGGATGCTCTACCAGGTTCATTTCAGTCCTAGCCATACAAAGGGCACTAAGCATAGAGTGTGAAAACTGAGTTTCCTTGAGAGCTGCTTGGAAGCCTGATGGTGTGTGAAGTTAGTGAGCCAAATGGAGTTGTTCTCCCACAAGAACCACTCGGCTGATCCTTCTTCAATATGCCCTTCACCAACATGCAGTGTTTCCTTGATTGAATTAGCTCTCACACCAATATTTGCGTCTAGAGCCTTTGCATTGAGGGCTATCTGAAAACGGCTGTGGCGCTGAAGTTGCCTGTGAATGTGGAGTTGGTGGCATGTGAAACCCGCATGTGGAGCATTCGTTTGTGTGGGATGCTCTACCAGGTTCATTTCAGTCCTAGCCATACAAAGGGCACTAAGCATAGAGTGTGGAAACTGAGTTTCCTTGAGAGCTGCTTGGAAGCCTGATGGTGTGTGAAGTTAGTGAGCCAAATGGAGTTGTTCTCCCACAAGAACCACTCGGCTGATCCTTCTTCAATATGCCCTTCACCAACATGCAGTGTTTCCTTGATTGAATTAGCTCTCACACCAATATTTGCGTCTAGAGCCTTTGCATTGAGGGCTATCTGAAAACGGCTGTGGCGCTGAATTTGCCTGTGAATGTGGAGTTGGTGGCATGTGAAACCCGCATGTGGAGCATTCGTTTGTGTGGGATGCTCTACCAGGTTC
>NW_026700236.1:0-57390 GCF_030435755.1 Ochotona princeps | reverse complement strand
TTGTGAAAACGGCTGTGGCGCTGAAGTTGCCTGTGAATGTGGAGTTGGTGGCATGTGAAACCCGTATGTGGAACATTCGTTTGTGTGGGATGCTCACCAAGCTTCACTTCAGTCCTAGGCACTCAAAGGGCACTAAGCATAGAGTGTGAAAACTGAGTTTCCTTGAGAGCTGCTTGGAAGCCTGATGGTGTGTGAAGTTAGTGAGCCAAATGGAGTTGTTCTCCCACAAGAACCACTCGCCTGATCCTTCTTCAATATGCCCTTCACCAACATGCAGTGTTTCCTTGATTGAATTAGCTCTCACACCAATATTTGCGTCTAGAGCCTTTGCATTGAGGTCTAAGTGAAAACGGCTGTGGCGCTGAAGTTGCCTGTGAATGTGGAGTTGGTGGCATATGGAACCCGCATGTGGAGCATTCGTTTGTGTGGGATGCTCTACCAGGTTCATTCCTGGATAATGCACTTTAAGGGCACTAAGCATAGAGTGTGAAAACTGAGTTTCCTTGAGAGCTGCTTGGAAGCCTGCTGGTGTGTGAAGTTAGTGAGCCAAATGGAGTTGTTCTCCCACAAGAACCACTCGACTGATCTTCCTAAAATATGCCCTTCACCAACATGCAGTGTTTCCTTGATTGATTTAGCTCTCACACCAATATTTGCGTATAGAGCCTTTGCATTGAGGGCTATCTGAAAATGGCTGTGGCGCTGAAGTTGCCTGTGAATGTGGAGTTGGTGGCATGTGAAACCCGCATGTGGAGCATTCGTTTGTGTGGGATGCTCACCAAGCTTCACTTCAGTCCTAGGCACTCAAAGGGCACTAAGCATAGAGTGTGAAAACTGAGTTTCCTTGAGAGCTGCTTGGAAGCCTGCTGGTGTGTGAAGTTAGTGAGCCAAATGGAGTTGTTCTCCCACAAGAACCACTCGACTGATCCTCCTAAAATATGCCCTTCACCAACATGCAGTGTTTCCTTGATTGATTTAGCTCTCACACCAATATTTGCGTCTAGAGCCTTTGCATTGAGGGCTATCTGAAAATGGCTGTGGCGCTGAAGTAGCGTGAGAATGTGGAGTTGGTGGCATGTGAAACCCGCATGTGGAGCATTCGTTTGTGTGGGATGCTCTACCAGGTTCATTCCTAGATAATGCACTCAAAGGACACTAAGCATAGAGTGTGAAAACTGAGTTTCCTTGTGAGCTGCTTGGAAGCCTGATGGTGTGTGAAGTTAGTGAGCCAAATGGAGTTGTTCTCCCACAAGAACCACTCGGCAGATCCTTCTTCAATATGCCCTTCCCCAACATGCAGTGTTTCCTTGATTGAATTAGCTCTCACACCAATATTTGCGTCTAGAGCCTTTGCATTGAGGGCTATCTGAAAATGGCTGTGGCGCTGAAGTAGAGTGAGAATGTGGAGTTGGTGGCATGTGAAACCCGCATGTGTAGCATTCGTTTGTGTGGGATGCTCTACCAGGTTCATTCCTAGATAATGCACTGAAAGGGCACTAAGCATAGAGTGTGAAAACTGAGTTTCCTTGAGAGCTGCTTGGAAGCCTGATGGTGTGTGAAGTTAGTGAGCCAAATGGAGTTGTTCTCCCACAAGAACCACTAGGCTGATCCTTCCTCAATATGCCCTTCACCAACATGCAGTGTTTCCTTGATTGAATTAGCTCTCACACCAATATTTGCGTCTAGAGCCTTTGCATTGAGGGCTATGTGAAAACGGCTGTGGCGCTGAAGTTGCCTGTGAATGTGGAGTTGGTGGCATGTGAAACCCGTATGTGGAACATTCGTTTGTGTGGGATGCTCACCAAGCTTCACTTCAGTCCTAGGCACTCAAAGGGCACTAAGCATAGAGTGTGAAAACTGAGTTTCCTTGAGAGCTGCTTCGAAGCCTGATGGTGTGTGAAGTTAGTGAGCCAAATGGAGTTGTTCTCCCACAAGAACCACTCGCCTGATCCTTCTTCAATATGCCCTTCACCAACATGCATTGTTTCCTTGATTGAATTAGCTCTCACACCAATATTTGCGTCTAGAGCCTTTGCATTGAGGTCTAAGTGAAAACGGCTGTGGCGCTGAAGTTGCCTGTGAATGTGGAGTTGGTGGCATATGGAACCCGCATGTGGAGCATTCGTTTGTGTGGGATGCTCTACCAGGTTCATTCCTGGATAATGCACTTTAAGGGCACTAAGCATAGAGTGTGAAAACTGAGTTTCCTTGAGAGCTGCTTGGAAGCCTGCTGGTGTGTGAAGTTAGTGAGCCAAATGGAGTTGTTCTCCCACAAGAACCACTCGACTGATCTTCCTAAAATATGCCCTTCACCAACATGCAGTGTTTCCTTGATTGATTTAGCTCTCACACCAATATTTGCGTATAGAGCCTTTGCATTGAGGGCTATCTGAAAATGGCTGTGGCGCTGAAGTTGCCTGTGAATGTGGAGTTGGTGGCATGTGAAACCCGCATGTGGAGCATTCGTTTGTGTGGGATGCTCTACCAGGTTCATTCCTAGATAATGCACTCAAAGGGCACTAAGCATAGAGTGTGAAAACTGAGTTTCCTTGAGAGCTGCTTGGAAGCCTGATGGTGTGTGAAGTTAGTGAGCCAAATGGAGTTGTTCTCCCACAAGAACCACTCGGCTGATCCTTCTTCAATATGCCTTCCACCAACATGCAGTGTTTCCTTGATTGAATTAGCTCTCACACCAATATTTGCGTCTAGAGCCTTTGCATTGAGGGCTATGTGACAACGGCTGTGGCGCTGAAGTTGCCTGTGAATGTGGAGTTGGTGGCATGTGAAACCCGCATGTGGAGCATTCGTTTGTGTGGGATGCTCACCAAGCTTCACTTCAGTCCTAGGCACTCAAAGGGCACTAAGCATAGAGTGTGAAAACTGAGTTTCCTTGAGAGCTGCTTGGAAGCCTGATGGTGTGTGAAGTTAGTGAGCCAAATGGAGTTGTTCTCCCACAAGAACCACTCGGCAGATCCTTCTTCAATATGCCCTTCCCCAACATGCAGTGTTTCCTTGATTGAATTAGCTCTCACACCAATATTTGCGTCTAGAGCCTTTGCATTGAGGGCTATCTGAAAATGGCTGTGGCGCTGAAGTAGAGTGAGAATGTGGAGTTGGTGGCATGTGAAACCCGCATGTGTAGCATTCGTTTGTGTGGGATGCTCTACCAGGTTCATTCCTAGATAATGCACTCAAAGGGCACTAAGCATAGAGTGTGAAAACTGAGTTTCCTTGAGAGCTGCTTGGAAGCCTGATGGTGTGTGAAGTTAGTGAGCCAAATGGAGTTGTTCTCCCACAAGAACCACTCGGCTGATCCTCCTAAAATATGCCCTTCACCAACATGCAGTGTTTCCTTGATTGATTTAGCTCTCACACCAATATTTGCGTCTAGAGCCTTTGCATTGAGCGCTATCTGAAAACGGCTGTGGCGCTGAAGTAGCGTGAATGTGGAGTTGGTGGCATGTGAAACCCGCATGTGGAGCATTCGTTTGTGTGGGATGCTCTACCAGGTTCATTCCTAGCTAATGCACTCAAAGGGCACTAAGCATAGAGTGTGAAAACTGAGTTTCCTTGAGAGCTGCTTGGAAGCCTGATGGTGTGTGAAGTTAGTGAGCCAAATGGAGTTGTTCTCCCACAAGAACCACTCGGCTGATCCTTCTTCAATATGCCCTCCACCAACATGCAGTGTTTCCTTGATTGAATTAGCTCTCACACCAATATTTGCGTCTAGAGCCTTTGCATTGAGGGCTATGTGACAACGGCTGTGGCGCTGAAGTTGCCTGTGAATGTGGAGTTGGTGGCATGTGAAACCCGCATGTGGAGCATTCGTTTGTGTGGGATGCTCACCAAGCTTCACTTCAGTCCTAGGCACTCAAAGGGCACTAAGCATAGAGTGTGAAAACTGAGTTTCCTTGAGAGCTGCTTGGAAGCCTGATGGTGTGTGAAGTTAGTGAGCCAAATGGAGTTGTTCTCCCACAAGAACCACTCGGCTGATCCTTCTTCAATATGCCCTTCACCAACATGCAGTGTTTCCTTGATTGAATTAGCTCTCACACCAATATTTGCGTCTAGAGCCTTTGCATTGAGGGCTATCTGAAAATGGCTGTGGCGCTGAAGTAGAGTGAGAATGTGGAGTTGGTGGCATGTGAAACCCGCATGTGTAGCATTCGTTTGTGTGGGATGCTCTACCAGGTTCATTCCTAGATAATGCACTCAAAGGGCACTAAGCATAGAGTGTGAAAACTGAGTTTCCTTGAGAGCTGCTTGGAAGCCTGATGGTGTGTGAAGTTAGTGAGCCAAATGGAGTTGTTCTCCCACAAGAACCACTCGGCTGATCCTTCCTCAATATGCCCTTCACCAACATGCAGTGTTTCCTTGATTGAATTAGCTCTCACACCAATATTTGCGTCTAGAGCCTTTGCATTGAGGGCTATGTGAAAACGGCTGTGGCGCTGAAGTTGCCTGTGAATGTGGAGTTGGTGGCATGTGAAACCCGTATGTGGAACATTCGTTTGTGTGGGATGCTCAGCAAGCTTCACTTCAGTCCTAGGCACTCAAAGGGCACTAAGCATAGAGTGTGAAAACTGAGTTTCCTTGAGAGCTGCTTGGAAGCCTGATGGTGTGTGAAGTTAGTGAGCCAAATGGAGTTGTTCTCCCACAAGAACCACTCGGCTGATCCTTCTTCAATATGCCCTTCACCAACATGCAGTGTTTCCTTGATTGAATTAGCTCTCACACCAATATTTGCGTCTAGAGTCTTTGCATTGAGGGCTATGTGAAAACGGCTGTGGCGCTGAAGTTGCCTGTGAATGTGGAGTTGGTGGCATGTGAAACCCGCATGTGGAGCATTCGTTTGTGTGGGATGCTCACCAAGCTTCACTTCAGTCCTAGGCACTCAAAGGGCACTAAGCATAGAGTGTGAAAACTGAGTTTCCTTGAGAGCTGCTTGGAAGCCTGATGGTGTGTGAAGTTAGTGAGCCAAATGGAGTTGTTCTCCCACAAGAACCACTCGGCTGATCCTCCTAAAATATGCCCTTCACCAACATGCAGTGTTTCCTTGATTGATTTAGCTCTCACACCAATATTTGCGTCTAGAGCCTTTGCATTGAGGGCTATGTGAAAACGGCTGTGGCGCTGAAGTTGCCTGTGAATGTGGAGTTGGTGGCATGTGAAACCCGCATGTGGAGCATTCGTTTGTGTGGGATGCTCTACCAGGTTCATTCCTAGATAATGCACTCAAAGGGCACTAAGCATAGAGTGTGAAAACTGAGTTTCCTTGAGAGCTGCTTGGAAGCCTGATGGTGTGTGAAGTTAGTGAGCCAAATGGAGTTGTTCTCCCACAAGAACCACTCGGCTGATCCTTCTTCAATATGCCCTTCACCAACATGCAGTGTTTCCTTGATTGAATTAGCTCTCACACCAATATTTGCGTCTAGAGCCTTTGCTTTGAGGGCTATGTGAAAACGGCTGTGGCGCTGAAGTTGCCTGTGAATGTGGAGTTGGTGGCATGTAAAACCCGCATGTGGAGCATTCGTTTGTGTCGGATGCTCACCAAGCTTCATTTCAGTCCTAGGCACTCAAAGGGCCCTAAGCATAGAGTGTGAAAACTGAGTTTCCTTGAGAGCTGCTTGGAAGCCTGATGGTGTGTGAAGTTAGTGAGCCAAATGGAGTTGTTCTCCCACAAGAACCACTCGGCTGATCCTTCCTCAATATGCCCTTCACCAACATGCAGTGTTTCCTTGATTGAATTAGCTCTCACACCAATATTTGCGTCTAGAGCCTTTGCATTGAGGGCTATGTGAAAACGGCTGTGGCGCTGAAGTTGCCTGTGAATGTGGAGTTGGTGGCATGTGAAACCCGTATGTGGAACATTCGTTTGTGTGGGATGCTCACCAAGCTTCACTTCAGTCCTAGGCACTCAAAGGGCACTAAGCATAGATTGTGAAAACTGAGTTTCCTTGAGAGCTGCTTCGAAGCCTGATGGTGTGTGAAGTTAGTGAGCCAAATGGAGTTGTTCTCCCACAAGAACCACTCGGCTGATCCTTCTTCAATATGCCCTTCACCAACATGCAGTGTTTCCTTGATTGAATTAGCTCTCACACCAATATTTGCGTCTAGAGCCTTTGCATTGAGGTCTATGTGAAAACGGCTGTGGCGCTGAAGTTGCCTGTGAATGTGGAGTTGGTGGCATGTGGAACCCGCATGTGGAGCATTCGTTTGTGTGGGATGCTCTACCAGGTTCATTCCTGGATAATGCACTTTAAGGGCACTAAGCATAGAGTGTGAAAACTGAGTTTCCTTGAGAGCTGCTTGGAAGCCTGATGGTGTGTGAAGTTAGTGAGCCAAATGGAGTTGTTCTCCCACAAGAACCACTCGGCTGATCCTTCTTCAATATGCCCTTCACCAACATGCAGTGTTTCCTTGATTGAATTAGCTCTCACACCAATATTTGCGTCTAGAGCCTTTGCATTGAGGGCTATGTGAAAACGGCTGTGGCGCTGAAGTTGCCTGTGAATGTGGAGTTGGTGGCATGTGAAACCCGCATGTGGAGCATTCGTTTGTGTGGGATGCTCACCAAGCTTCACTTCAGTCCTAGGCACTCAAAGGGCACTAAGCATAGAGTGTGAAAACTGAGTTTCCTTGAGAGCTGCTTGGAAGCCTGATGGTGTGTGAAGTTAGTGAGCCAAATGGAGTTGTTCTCCCACAAGAACCACTCGGCTGATCCTCCTAAAATATGCCCTTCACCAACATGCAGTGTTTCCTTGATTGATTTAGCTCTCACACCAATATTTGCGTCTAGAGCCTTTGCATTGAGGGCTATGTGAAAACGGCTGTGGCGCTGAAGTTGCCTGTGAATGTGGAGTTGGTGGCATGTGAAACCCGCATGTGGAGCATTCGTTTGTGTGGGATGCTCTACCAGGTTCATTCCTAGATAATGCACTCAAAGGGCACTAAGCATAGAGTGTGAAAACTGAGTTTCCTTGAGAGCTGCTTGGAAGCCTGATGGTGTGTGAAGTTAGTGAGCCAAATGGAGTTGTTCTCCCACAAGAACCACTCGGCTGATCCTTCTTCAATATGCCCTTCACCAACATGCAGTGTTTCCTTGATTGAATTAGCTCTCACACCAATATTTGCGTCTAGAGCCTTTGCATTGAGGTCTATGTGAAAACGGCTGTGGCGCTGAAGTTGCCTGTGAATGTGGAGTTGGTGGCATGTGGAACCCGCATGTGGAGCATTCGTTTGTGTGGGATGCTCTACCAGGTTCATTCCTGGATAATGCACTTTAAGGGCACTAAGCATAGAGTGTGAAAACTGAGTTTCCTTGAGAGCTGCTTGGAAGCCTGATGGTGTGTGAAGTTAGTGAGCCAAATGGAGTTGTTCTCCCACAAGAACCACTCGGCTGATCCTTCTTCAATATGCCCTTCACCAACATGCAGTGTTTCCTTGATTGAATTAGCTCTCACACCAATATTTGCGTCTAGAGCCTTTGCATTGAGGGCTATGTGAAAACGGCTGTGGCGCTGAAGTTGCCTGTGAATGTGGAGTTGGTGGCATGTGAAACCCGCATGTGGAGCATTCGTTTGTGTGGGATGCTCACCAAGCTTCACTTCAGTCCTAGGCACTCAAAGGGCACTAAGCATAGAGTGTGAAAACTGAGTTTCCTTGAGAGCTGCTTGGAAGCCTGATGGTGTGTGAAGTTAGTGAGCCAAATGGAGTTGTTCTCCCGCAAGAACCACTCGGCTGATCCTTCTTCAATATGCCCTTCACCAACATGCAGTGTTTCCTTGATTGAATTAGCTCTCACACCAATATTTGCGTCTAGAGCCTTTGCATTGAGGGCTATGTGAAAACGGCTGTGGCGCTGAAGTTGCCTGTGAATGTGGAGTTGGTGGCATGTGAAACCCGCATGTGGAGCATTCGTTTGTGTGGGATGCTCACCAAGCTTCATTTCAGTCCTAGGCACTCAAAGGGCACTAAGCATAGAGTGTGAAAACTGAGTTTCCTTGAGAGCTGCTTGGAAGCCTGATGGTGTGTGAAGTTAGTGAGCCAAATGGAGTTGTTCTCCCACAAGAACCACTCGGCTGATCCTTCTTCAATATGCCCTTCACCAACATGCAGTGTTTCCTTGATTGAATTAGCTCTCACACCAATATTTGCGTCTAGAGCCTTTGCATTGAGGGCTATCTGAAAACGGCTGTGGCGCTGAAGTTGCCTGTGAATGTGGAGTTGGTGGCATGTGAAACCCGCATGTGGAGCATTCGTTTGTGTGGGATGCTCACCAAGCTTCACTTCAGTCCTAGGCACTCAAAGGGCACTAAGCATAGAGTGTGAAAACTGAGTTTCCTTGAGAGCTGCTTGGAAGCCTGATGGTGTGTGAAGTTAGTGAGCCAAATGGATTTGTTCTCCCACAAGAACCACTCGGCTGATCCTCCTAAAATATGCCCTTCACCAACATGCAGTGTTTCCTTGATTGATTTAGCTCTCACACCAATATTTGCGTCTAGAGCCTTTGCATTGAGGGCTATCTGAAAACGGCTGTGGCGCTGAAGTAGCGTGAATGTGGAGTTGGTGGCATGTGAAACCCGCATGTGGAGCATTCGTTTGTGTGGGATGCTCTACCAGGTTCATTCCTAGCTAATGCACTCAAAGGGCACTAAGCATAGAGTGTGAAAACTGAGTTTCCTTGAGAGCTGCTTGGAAGCCTGATGGTGTGTGAAGTTAGTGAGCCAAATGGAGTTGTTCTCCCACAAGAACCACTCGGCTGATCCTTCTTCAATATGCCCTCCACCAACATGCAGTGTTTCCTTGATTGAATTAGCTCTCACACCAATATTTGCGTCTAGAGCCTTTGCATTGAGGGCTATGTGACAACGGCTGTGGCGCTGAAGTTGCCTGTGAATGTGGAGTTGGTGGCATGTGAAACCCGCATGTGGAGCATTCGTTTGTGTGGGATGCTCACCAAGCTTCACTTCAGTCCTAGGCACTCAAAGGGCACTAAGCATAGAGTGTGAAAACTGAGTTTCCTTGAGAGCTGCTTGGAAGCCTGATGGTGTGTGAAGTTAGTGAGCCAAATGGAGTTGTTCTCCCACAAGAACCACTCGGCTGATCCTTCTTCAATATGCCCTTCACCAACATGCAGTGTTTCCTTGATTGAATTAGCTCTCACACCAATATTTGCGTCTAGAGCCTTTGCATTGAGGGCTATGTGAAAACGGCTGTGGCGCTGAAGTTGCCTGTGAATGTGGAGTTGGTGGCATGTGAAACCCGCATGTGGAGCATTCGTTTGTGTGGGATGCTCACCAAGCTTCATTTCAGTCCTAGGCACTCAAAGGGCACTAAGCATAGAGTGTGAAAACTGAGTTTCCTTGAGAGCTGCTTGGAAGCCTGATGGTGTGTGAAGTTAGTGAGCCAAATGGAGTTGTTCTCCCACAAGAACCACTCGGCTGATCCTTCTTCAATATGCCCTTCACCAACATGCAGTGTTTCCATGACTGTATTAGCTCTCACACCAATATTTGCGTCTAGAGCCTTTGCATTGAGGGCTATGTGAAAACGGCTGTGGCGCTGAAGTTGCCTGTGAATGTGGAGTTGGTGGCATGTGAAACCCGCATGTGGAGCATTCGTTTGTGTGGGATGCTCTACCAGGTTCATTCCTAGATAATGCACTCATAGGGCACTAAGCATAGAGTGTGAAAACTGAGTTTCCTTGAGAGCTGCTTGGAAGCCTGATGGTGTGTGAAGTTAGTGAGCCAAATGGAGTTGTTCTCCCACAAGAACCACTCGGCTGATCCTTCTTCAATATGCCCTTCACCAACATGCAGTGTTTCCTTGATTGAATTAGCTCTCACACCAATATTTGCGTCTAGAGCCTTTGCATTGAGGGCTATCTGAAAACGGCTGTGGCGCTGAAGTTGCCTGTGAATGTGGAGTTGGTGGCATGTGAAACCCGCATGTGGAGCATTCGTTTGTGTGGGATGCTCTACCAGGTTCATTCCTAGATAATGCACTCAAAGGGCACTAAGCATAGAGTGTGAAAACTGAGTTTCCTTGAGAGCTGCTTGGAAGCCTGATGGTGTGTGAAGTTAGTGAGCCAAATGGAGTTGTTCTCCCACAAGAACCACTCGGCTGATCCTTCTTCAATATGCCCTTCACCAACATGCAGTGTTTCCTTGATTGAATTAGCTCTCACACCAATATTTGCGTCTAGAGCCTTTGCATTGAGGACTATCTGAAAACGGCTGTGGTGCTGAAGTTGCCTGTGAATGTGGAGTTGGTGGCATGTGAAACCCGCATGTGGAGCATTCGTTTGTGTGGGATGCTCTACCAGGTTCATTCCTAGATAATGCACTCAAAGGGCACTAAGCATGGAGTGTGAAAACAGAGTTTCCTTGAGAGCTGCTTGGAAGCCTGCTGGTGTGTGAAGTTAGTGAGCCAAATGGAGTTGTTCTCCCACAAGAACCACTCGGCTGATCCTTCTTCAATATGCCCTTCACCAACATGCAGTGTTTTCCTTGATTGAATTAGCTCTCACACCAATATTTGCGTCTAGAGCCTTTGCATTGAGGGCTATGTGAAAACGGCTGTGGCGCTGAAGTTGCCTGTGAATGTGGAGTTGGTGGCATGTGAAACCAGCATGTGGAGCATTCGTTTGTGTGGGATGCTCTACCAGGTTCATTCCTAGATAATGCACTCAAAGGGCACTAAGCATAGAGTGTGAAAACTGAGTTTCCTTGAGAGCTGCTTGGAAGCCTGATGGTGTGTGAAGTTAGTGAGCCAAATGGAGTTGTTCTCCCACAAGAACCACTCGGCTGATCCTTCTTCAATATGCCCTTCACCAACATGCAGTGTTTCCTTGATTGAATTAGCTCTCACACCAATATTTGCGTCTAGAGCCTTTGCATTGAGGGCTATCTGAAAACGGCTGTGGCGCTGAAGTTGCCTGTGAATGTGGAGTTGGTGGCATGTGAAACCCGCATGTGGAGCATTCGTTTGTGTGGGATGCTCTACCAGGTTCATTCCTAGATAATGCACTCAAAGGGCACTAAGCATAGTGTGAAAACTGAGTTTCCTTGAGAGCTGCTTGGAAGCCTGATGGTGTGTGAAGTTAGTGAGCCAAATGGAGTTGTTCTCCCGCAAGAACCACTCGGCTGATCCTTCTTCAATATGCCCTTCACCAACATGCAGTGTTTCCTTGATTGAATTAGCTCTCACACCAATATTTGCGTCTAGAGCCTTTGCATTGAGGGCTATGTGAAAACGGCTGTGGCGCTGAAGTTGCCTGTGAATGTGGAGTTGGTGTCATGTGAAACCCGCATGTGGAGCATTCGTTTGTGTGGGATGCTCACCAAGCTTCATTTCAGTCCTAGGCACTCAAAGGGCACTAAGCATAGAGTGTGAAAACTGAGTTTCCTTGAGAGCTGCTTGGAAGCCTGATGGTGTGTGAAGTTAGTGAGCCAAATGGAGTTGTTCTCCCACAAGAACCACTCGGCTGATCCTTCTTCAATATGCCCTTCACCAACATGCAGTGTTTCCTTGATTGAATTAGCTCTCACACCAATATTTGCGTCTAGAGCCTTTGCATTGAGGGCTATCTGAAAACGGCTGTGGCGCTGAAGTTGCCTGTGAATGTGGAGTTGGTGGCATGTGAAACCCGCATGTGGAGCATTCGTTTGTGTGGGATGCTCACCAAGCTTCACTTCAGTCCTAGGCACTCAAAGGGCACTAAGCATAGAGTGTGAAAACTGAGTTTCCTTGAGAGCTGCTTGGAAGCCTGATGGTGTGTGAAGTTAGTGAGCCAAATGGAGTTGTTCTCCCACAAGAACCACTCGGCTGATCCTTCTTCAATATGCCCTTCACCAACATGCAGTGTTTCCTTGATTGATTTAGCTCTCACACCAATATTTGCGTCTAGAGCCTTTGCATTGAGGGCTATCTGAAAACGGCTGTGGCGCTGAAGTAGCGTGAATGTGGAGTTGGTGGCATGTGAAACCCGCATGTGGAGCATTCGTTTGTGTGGGATGCTCTACCAGGTTCATTCCTAGCTAATGCACTCAAAGGGCACTAAGCATAGAGTGTGAAAACTGAGTTTCCTTGAGAGCTGCTTGGAAGCCTGATGGTGTGTGAAGTTAGTGAGCCAAATGGAGTTGTTCTCCCACAAGAACCACTCGGCTGATCCTTCTTCAATATGCCCTTCACCAACATGCAGTGTTTCCTTGATTGAATTAGCTCTCACACCAATATTTGCGTCTAGAGCCTTTGCATTGAGGGCTATGTGACAACGGCTGTGGCGCTGAAGTTGCCTGTGAATGTGGAGTTGGTGGCATGTGAAACCCGCATGTGGAGCATTCGTTTGTGTGGGATGCTCACCAAGCTTCACTTCAGTCCTAGGCACTCAAACGGCACTAACCATAGAGTGTGAAAACTGAGTTTCCTTGAGAGCTGCTTGGAAGCCTGATGGTGTGTGAAGTTAGTGAGCCAAATGGAGTTGTTCTCCCACAAGAACCACTCGGCTGATCCTTCTTCAATATGCCCTTCACCAACATGCAGTGTTTCCTTGATTGAATTAGCTCTCACACCAATATTTGCGTCTAGAGCCTTTGCATTGAGGGCTATCTGAAAACGGCTGTGGCGCTGAAGTTGCCTGTGAATGTGGAGTTGGTGGCATGTGAAACCCGCATGTGGAGCATTCGTTTGTGTGGGATGCTCTACCAGGTTCATTCCTAGATAATGCACTCAAAGGGCACTAAGCATAGTGTGAAAACTGAGTTTCCTTGAGAGCTGCTTGGAAGCCTGATGGTGTGTGAAGTTAGTGAGCCAAATGGAGTTGTTCTCCCGCAAGAACCACTCGGCTGATCCTTCTTCAATATGCCCTTCACCAACATGCAGTGTTTCCTTGATTGAATTAGCTCTCACACCAATATTTGCGTCTAGAGCCTTTGCATTGAGGGCTATGTGAAAACGGCTGTGGCGCTGAAGTTGCCTGTGAATGTGGAGTTGGTGGCATGTGAAACCCGCATGTGGAGCATTCGTTTGTGTGGGATGCTCACCAAGCTTCATTTCAGTCCTAGGCACTCAACGGGCACTAAGCATAGAGTGTGAAAACTGAGTTTCCTTGAGAGCTGCTTGGAAGCCTGATGGTGTGTGAAGTTAGTGAGCCAAATGGAGTTGTTCTCCCACAAGAACCACTCGGCTGATCCTTCTTCAATATGCCCTTCACCAACATGCAGTGTTTCCTTGATTGAATTAGCTCTCACACCAATATTTGCGTCTAGAGCCTTTGCATTGAGGGCTATCTGAAAACGGCTGTGGCGCTGAAGTTGCCTGTGAATGTGGAGTTGGTGGCATGTGAAACCCGCATGTGGAGCATTCGTTTGTGTGGGATGCTCACCAAGCTTCACTTCAGTCCTAGGCACTCAAAGGGCACTAAGCATAGAGTGTGAAAACTGAGTTTCCTTGAGAGCTGCTTGGAAGCCTGATGGTGTGTGAAGTTAGTGAGCCAAATGGAGTTGTTCTCCCACAAGAACCACTCGGCTGATCCTCCTAAAATATGCCCTTCACCAACATGCAGTGTTTCCTTGATTGATTTAGCTCTCACACCAATATTTGCGTCTAGAGCCTTTGCATTGAGGGCTATCTGAAAACGGCTGTGGCGCTGAAGTAGCGTGAATGTGGAGTTGGTGGCATGTGAAACCCGCATGTGGAGCATTCGTTTGTGTGGGATGCTCTACCAGGTTCATTCCTAGCTAATGCACTCAAAGGGCACTAAGCATAGAGTGTGAAAACTGAGTTTCCTTGAGAGCTGCTTCGAAGCCTGATGGTGTGTGAAGTTAGTGAGCCAAATGGAGTTGTTCTCCCACAAGAACCACTCGGCTGATCCTTCTTCAATATGCCCTCCACCAACATGCAGTGTTTCCTTGATTGAATTAGCTCTCACACCAATATTTGCGTCTAGAGCCTTTGCATTGAGGGCTATGTGACAACGGCTGTGGCGCTGAAGTTGCCTGTGAATGTGGAGTTGGTGGCATGTGAAACCCGCATGTGGAGCATTCGTTTGTGTGGGATGCTCACCAAGCTTCACTTCAGTCCTAGGCACTCAAACGGCACTAACCATAGAGTGTGAAAACTGAGTTTCCTTGAGAGCTGCTTGGAAGCCTGATGGTGTGTGAAGTTAGTGAGCCAAATGGAGTTGTTCTCCCACAAGAACCACTCGGCTGATCCTTCTTCAATATGCCCTTCACCAACATGCAGTGTTTCCTTGATTGAATTAGCTCTCACACCAATATTTGCGTCTAGAGCCTTTGCATTGAGGGCTATCTGAAAACGGCTGTGGCGCTGAAGTTGCCTGTGAATGTGGAGTTGGTGGCATGTGAAACCCGCATGTGGAGCATTCGTTTGTGTGGGAAGCTCACAAAGCTTCATTTCAGTCCTAGGCACTCAAACGGCACTAACCAAAGAGTGTGAAAACTGAGTTTCCTTGAGAGCTGCTTGGAAGCCTGATGGTGTGTGAAGTTAGTGAGCCAAATGGAGTTGTTCTCCCACAAGAACCACTCGGCTGATCCTTCTTCAATATGCCCTTCACCAACATGCAGTGTTTCCATGACTGTATTAGCTCTCACACCAATATTTGCGTCTAGAGCCTTTGCATTGAGGGCTATGTGAAAACGGCTGTGGCGCTGAAGTTGCCTGTGAATGTGGAGTTGGTGGCATGTGAAACCCGCATGTGGAGCATTCGTTTGTGTGGGATGCTCTACCAGGTTCATTCCTAGATAATGCACTCAAAGGGCACTAAGCATAGAGTGTGAAAACTGAGTTTCCTTGAGAGCTGCTTGGAAGCCTGATGGTGTGTGAAGTTAGTGAGCCAAATGGAGTTGTTCTCCCACAAGAACCACTCGGCTGATCCTTCTTCAATATGCCCTTCACCAACATGCAGTGTTTCCTTGATTGAATTAGCTCTCACACCAATATTTGCGTCTTGAGCCTTTGCATTGAGGGCTATCTGAAAACGGCTGTGGCGCTGAAGTTGCCTGTGAATGTGGAGTTGGTGGCATGTGAAACCCGCATGTGGAGCATTCGTTTGTGTGGGATGCTCTACCAGGTTCATTCCTAGATAATGCACTCAAAGGGCACTAAGCATAGAGTGTGAAAACTGAGTTTCCTTGAGAGCTGCTTGGAAGCCTGATGGTGTGTGAAGTTAGTGAGCCAAATGGAGTTGTTCTCCCACAAGAACCACTCGGCTGATCCTTCTTCAATATGCCCTTCACCAACATGCAGTGTTTCCTTGATTGAATTAGCTCTCACTCCAATATTTGCGTCTAGAGCCTTTGCTTTGAGGGCTATCTGAAAACGGCTGTGGAGCTGAAGTTGCCTGTGAATGTGGAGTTGGTGGCATGTGAAACCCGCATGTGGAGCATTCGTTTGTGTGGGATGCTCACCAAGCTTCATTTCAGTCCTAGGCACTCAAAGGGCACTAAGCATAGAGTGTGAAAACTGAGTTTCCTTGAGAGCTGCTTGGAAGCCTGATGGTGTGTGAAGTTAGTGAGCCAAATGGAGTTGTTCTCCCACAAGAACCACTCGGCTGATCCTTCTTCAATATGCCCTTCACCAACAGGCAGTGTTTCCTTGATTGAATTAGCTCTCACTCCAATATTTGCGTCTAGAGCCTTTGCTTTGAGGGCTATGTGAAAACGGCTGTGGCGCTGAAGTTGCCTGTGAATGTGTAGTTGGTGGCATGTGAAACCCGCATGTGGAGCATTCGTTTGTGTGGGATGCTCACCAAGCTTCACTTCAGTCCTAGGCACTCAAACGGCACTAAGCATAGAGTGTGAAAACTGAGTTTCCTTGAGAGCTGCTTGGAAGCCTGATGGTGTGTGAAGTTAGTGAGCCAAATGGAGTTGTTCTCCCACAAGAACCACTCGGCTGATCCTTCTTCAATATGCCCTTTACCAACATGCAGTGTTTCCTTGATTGAATTAGCTCTCACTCCAATATTTGCGTCTAGAGCCTTTGCTTTGAGGGCTATGTGAAAACGGCTGTGGCGCTGAAGTTGCCTGTGAATGTGGAGTTGGTGGCATGTGAAACCCGCATGTGGAGCATTCGTTTGTGTGGGATGCTAACCAAGCTTCATTTCAGTCCTAGGCACTCAAAGGGCACTAAGCATAGAGTGTGAAAACTGAGTTTCCTTGAGAGCTGCTTGGAAGCCTGATGGTGTGTGAAGTTAGTGAGCCAAATGGAGTTGTTCTCCCACAAGAACCACTCGGCTGATCCTTCTTCAATATGCCCTTCACCAACATGCAGTGTTTCCTTGATTGAATTAGCTCTCACACCAATATTTGCGTCTAGAGCCTTTGCATTGAGGGCTATCTGAAAACGGCTGTGGCGCTGAAGTTGCCTGTGAATGTGGAGTTGGTGGCATGTGAAACCCGCATGTGGAGCATTCGTTTGTGTGGGATGCTCACCAAGCTTCATTTCAGTCCTAGGCACTCAAAGGGCACTAAGCATAGAGTGTGAAAACTGAGTTTCCTTGAGAGCTGCTTGGAAGCCTGATGGTGTGTGAAGTTAGTGAGCCAAATGGAGTTGTTCTCCCACAAGAACCACTCGGCTGATCCTTCTTCAATATGCCCTTCACCAACATACAGTGTTTCCTTGATTGAATTAGCTCTCACACCAATATTTGCGTCTAGAGCCTTTGCTTTGAGGGCTATGTGAAAACGGCTGTGGCGCTGAAGTTGCCTGTGAATGTGGAGTTGGTGGCATGTGGAACCCGCATGTGGAGCATTCGTTTGTGTGGGATGCTCACCAAGCTTCATTTCAGTCCTAGGCACTCAAAGGGCCCTAAGCATAGAGTGTGAAAACTGAGTTTCCTTGAGAGCTGCTTGGAAGCCTGATGGTGTGTGAAGTTAGTGAGCCAAATGGAGTTGTTCCCCCACAAGAACCACTCGGCTGATCCTTCTTCAATATGCCCTTCACCAACATGCAGTGTTTCCTTGATTGAATTAGCTCTCACACCAATATTTGCGTCTAGAGCCTTTGCATTGAGGGCTATGTGAAAACGGCTGTGGCGCTGAAGTTGCCTGTGAATGTGGAGTTGGTGGCATGTGAAACCCGCATGTGGAGCATTCGTTTGTGTGGGATGCTCTACCAGGTTCATTCCTAGATAATGCACTCAAAGGGCACTAAGCATAGAGTGTGAAAACTGAGTTTCCTTGAGAGCTGCTTGGAAGCCTGATGGTGTGTGAAGTTAGTGAGCCAAATGGAGTTGTTCTCCCACACTAACCACTCGGCTGATCCTTCTCCAATATGCCCTTCACCAACATGCAGTGTTTCCTTGATTGAATTAGCTCTCACACCAATATTTGCGTCTAGAGCCTTTGCATTGAGGGCTATGTGAAAACGGCTGTGGCGCTGAAGTTGCCTGTGAATGTGGAGTTGGTGGCATGTGAAACCCGCATGTGGAGCATTCGTTTGTTTGGGATGCTCACCAAGCTTCATTTCAGTCCTAGGCACTCAAAGGGCACTAAGCATAGAGTGTGAAAACTGAGTTTCCTTGAGAGCTGCTTGGAAGCCTGATGGTGTGTGAAGTTAGTGAGCCAAATGGAGTTGTTCTCCCACAAGAACCACTCGGCTGATCCTTCTTCAATATGCCCTTCACCAACATGCAGTGTTTCCTTGATAGAATTTGCTCTCACACCAATATTTGCATCTAGAGCCTTTGCATTGAGGGCTATGTGACAACGGCTGTGGCACTGAAGTTGCCTGTGAATGTGGAGTTGGTGGCATGTGAAACCCGCATGTGGAGCATTCATTTGTGTGGGATGCTCAACCACGTTCATTCCTAGGTGATGCACTCAAAGGGCAGTAAGTATAGAGTGTGAAAACTGAGTTTCCTTGAGAGCTGCTTGGAAGCCTGATGGTGTGTGAAGTTAGTGAGCCAAATGGAGTTGTTCTCCCACAAGAACCACTCGGCTGATTCTTCTTCAATATGCCCTTCACCAACATGCCGTGTTTCCTTGATTGAATTAGCTCTCACACCAATATTTGCGTCTAGAGCCTTTGCATTGAGGGCTATGTGAAAACGGCTGTGGCGCTGAAGTTGCCTGTGAATGTGGAGTTGGTGGCATGTGAAACCCGCATGTGGAGCATTCGTTTGTGTGGGATGCTCACCAAGCTTCATTTCAGTCCTATTCACTCAAAGGACATTAAGCATAGAGTGTGAAAACTGAGTTTCCTTGAGAGCTGCTTGGAAGCCTGATGGTGTGAAGTCAGTGAGCCAAATGGAGTTGTTCTCCCACAAGAACCACTCGGCTGATTGTTCTTCAATATGCCCTTCACCAACATGCAGTGTTTCCTTGATTGAATTAGCTCTCACACCAATATTTACGTCTAGAGCCTTTGCATTGAGGGCTATCTGAAAACGGCTGTGGCGCTGAAGTTGCCTGTGAATGTGGAGTTGGTGGCATGTGAAACCCGCATGTGGAGCATTCGTTTGTGTGGGATGCTCACCAAGCTTCATTTCAGTCCTAGGCACTCAAAGGGCACTAAGCATAGAGTGTGAAAACTGAGTTTCCTTGAGAGCTGCTTGGAAGCCTGATGGTGTGTGAAGTTAGTGAGCCAAATGGAGTTGTTCTCCCACAAGAACCACTCGGCTGATCCTTCTTCAATATGCCCTTAACCAACATGCAGTGTTTCCTTGATTGAATTAGCTCTCACACCAATATTTGCGTCTAGAGCCTTTGCATTGAGGGCTATGTGAAAACGGCTGTGGCGCTGAAGTTGCCTGTGAATGTGGAGTTGGTGGCATGTGGAACCCGCATGTGGAGCATTCGTTTGTGTGGGATGCTCACCAAGCTTCATTTCAGTCCTAGGCACTCAAAGGGCCCTAAGCATAGAGTGTGAAAACTGAGTTTCCTTGAGAGCTGCTTGGAAGCCTGATGGTGTGTGAAGTTAGTGAGCCAAATGGAGTTGTTCTCCCACAAGAACCACTCGGCTGATCCTTCTTCAATATGCCCTTCACCAACATGCAGTGTTTCCTTGATTGAATTAGCTCTCACTCCAATATTTGCGTCTAGAGCCTTTGCTTTGAGGGCTATCTGAAAACGGCTGTGGCGCTGAAGTTGCCTGTGAATGTGTAGTTGGTGGCATGTGAAACCCGCATGTGGAGCATTCGTTTGTGTGGGATGCTCACCAAGCTTCATTTCAGTCCTAGGCACTCAAAGGGCACTAAGCATAGAGTGTGAAAACTGAGTTTCCTTGAGAGCTGCTTGGAAGCCTGATGGTGTGTGAAGTTAGTGAGCCAAATGGAGTTGTTCTCCCACAAGAACCACTCGGCTGATCCTTCTTCAATATGCCCTTCACCAACATGCAGTGTTTCCTTGATAGAATTTGCTCTCACACCAATATTTGCATCTAGAGCCTTTGCATTGAGGGCTATCTGAAAACGGCTGTGGCACTGAAGTTGCCTGTGAATGTGGAGTTGGTGGCATGTGAAACCCGCATGTGGAGCATTCGTTTGTGTGGGATGCTCTACCACGTTCATTCCTAGGTGATGCACTCAAAGGGCAGTAAGCATAGAGTGTGAAAACTGAGTTTCCTTGAGAGCTGCTTGGAAGCCTGATGGTGTGTGAAGTTAGTGAGCCAAATGGAGTTGTTCTCCCACAAGAACCACTCGGCTGATTCTTCTTCAATATGCCCTTCACCAACATGCCGTGTTTCCTTGATTGAATTATCTCTCACACCAATATTTGCGTCTAGAGCCTTTGCATTGAGGGCTATCTGAAAACGGCTTGGCGCTGAAGTTGCCTGAGAATGTGGAGTTGGTGGCATGTGAAACCCGCATGTGGAGCATTCGTTTGTGTGGGATGCTCACCAAGCTTCATTTCAGTCCTATTCACTCAAAGGACATTAAGCATAGAGTGTGAAAACTGAGTTTCCTTGAGAGCTGCTTGGAAGCCTGATGGTGTGTGAAGTTAGTGAGCCAAATGGAGTTGTTCTCCCACAAGAACCACTCGGCTGATTGTTCTTCAATATGCCCTTAACCAACATGCAGTGTTTCCTTGATTGAATTAGCTCTCACACCAATATTTACGTCTAGAGCCTTTGCATTGAGGGCTATCTGAAAACGGCTGTGGCGCTGAAGTTGCCTGTGAATGTGGAGTTGGTGGCATGTGAAACCCTCATGTGGAGCATTCGTTTGTGTGGGATGCTCTACCACGTTCATTCCTAGGTGATGCACTCAAAGGGCACTAAGCATAGAGTGTGAAAACTGAGTTTCCTTGAGAGCTGCTTGGAAGCCTGATGGTGTGTGAAGTTAGTGAGCCAAATGGAGTTGTTCTCCCACAAGAACCACTCGGCTGATCCTTCTTCAATATGCCCTTCACCAACATGCAGTGTTTCCATGACTGTATTAGCTCTCACACCAATATTTGCGTCTAGAGCCTTTGCATTGAGGGCTATGTGAAAACGGCTGTGGCGCTGAAGTTGCCTGTGAATGTGGAGTTGGTGGCATGTGAAACCCGCATGTGGAGCATTCGTTTGTGTGGGATGCTCTACCAGGTTCATTCCTAGATAATGCACTCAAAGGGCACTAAGCATAGAGTGTGAAAACTGAGTTTCCTTGAGAGCTGCTTGGAAGCCTGATGGTGTGTGAAGTTAGTGAGCCAAATGGAGTTGTTCTCCCACAAGAACCACTCAGGTGATCCTTCTTCAATATGCCCTTCACCAACATGCAGTGTTTCCTTGATTGAATTAGCTCTCACACCAATATTTGCGTCTAGAGCCTTTGCATTGAGGGCTATGTGAAAACGGCTGTGGCGCTGAAGTTGCCTGTGAATGTGGAGTTGGTGGCATGTGAAACCCGCATGTGGAGCATTCGTTTGTGTGGGATGCTCTACCAGGTTCATTCCTAGATAATGCACTCAAAGGGCACTAAGCATAGAGTGTGAAAACTGAGTTTCCTTGAGAGCTGCTTGGAAGCCTGATGGTGTGTGATGTTAGTGAGCCAAATGGAGTTGTTCTCCCACAAGAACCACTCGGCTGATCCTTCTTCAATATGCCCTTCACCAACATGCAGTGTTTCCTTGATTGAATTAGCTCTCACACCAATATTTGCGTCTAGAGCCTTTGCATTGAGGGCTATCTGAAAACGGCTGTGGCGCTGAAGTTGCCTGTGAATGTGGAGTTGGTGGCATGTGAAACCCGCATGTGGAGCATTCGTTTGTGTAGGATGCTCTACCAGGTTCATTCCTAGATAATGCACTCAAAGGGCACTAAGCATAGAGTGTGAAAACTGAGTTTCCCTGAGAGCTGCTTGGAAGCCTGATGGTGTGTGAAGTTAGTGAGCCAAATGGAGTTGTTCTCCCACAAGAACCACTCGGCTGATCCTTCTTCAATATGCCCTTCACCAACATGCAGTGTTTCCTTGATTGAATTAGCTCTCACACCAATATTTGCGTCTAGAGCCTTTGCAATGAGGGCTATGTGAAAACGGCTGTGGCGCTGAAGTTGCCTGTGAATGTGGAGTTGGTGGCATGTGAAACCCGCATGTGGAGCATTCGTTTGTGTGGGATGCTCACCAAGCTTCATTTCAGTCCTAGGCACTCAAAGGGCACTAAGCATAGAGTGTGAAAACTGAGTTTCCTTGAGAGCTGCTTGGAAGCCTGATGGTGTGTGAAGTTAGTGAGCCAAATGGAGTTGTTCTCCCACAAGAACCACTCGGCTGATCCTTCTTCAATATGCCCTTCACCAACATGCAGTGTTTCCTTGATTGAATTAGCTCTCACACCAATATTTGCGTCTATAGCCTTTGCATTGAGGGCTATGTGAAAACGGCTGTGGCGCTGAAGTTGCCTGTGAATGTGGAGTTGGTGGCATGTGAAACCCGCATGTGGAACATTCGTTTGTGTGGGATGCTCACCAAGCTTCATTTCAGTCCTATTCACTCAAAGGACATTAAGCATAGAGTGTGAAAACTGAGTTTCCTTGAGAGCTGCTTGGAAGCCTGATGGTGTGTGAAGTTAGTGAGCCAAATGGAGTTGTTCTCCCACAAGAACCACTCGGCTGATCCTTCTTCAATATGCCCTTCACCAACATGCAGTTTTTCCATGACTGTATTAGCTCTCACACCAATATTTGCGTCTAGAGCCTTTGCATTGAGGGCTATGTGAAAACGGCTGTGGCGCTGAAGTTGCCTGTGAATGTGGAGTTGGTGGCATGTGAAACCCGCATGTGGAGCATTCGTTTGTGTGGGATGCTCTACCAGGTTCATTCCTAGATAATGCACTCAAAGGGCACTAAGCATAGAGTGTGAAAACTGAGTTTCCTTGAGAGCTGCTTGGAAGCCTGATGGTGTGTGAAGTTAGTGAGCCAAATGGAGTTGTTCTCCCACAAGAACCACTCGGCTGATCCTTCTTCAATATGCCCTTCACCAACATGCAGTGTTTCCTTGATTGAATTAGCTCTCACACCAATATTTGCGTCTAGAGCCTTTGCATTGAGGGCTATGTGAAAACGGCTGTGGCGCTGAAGTTGCCTGTGAATGTGGAGTTGGTGGCATGTGAAACCCGCATGTGGAGCATTCGTTTGTGTGGGATGCTCTACCAGGTTCATTCCTAGATAATGCACTCAAAGGGCACTAAGCATAGAGTGTGAAAACTGAGTTTCCTTGAGAGCTGCTTGGAAGCCTGATGGTGTGTGATGTTAGTGAGCCAAATGGAGTTGTTCTCCCACAAGAACCACTCGGCTGATCCTTCTTCAATATGCCCTTCACCAACATGCAGTGTTTCCTTGATTGAATTAGCTCTCACACCAATATTTGCGTCTAGAGCCTTTGCATTGAGGGCTATGTGAAAACGGCTGTGGCGCTGAAGTTGCCTGTGAATGTGGAGTTGGTGGCATGTGAAACCCGCATGTGGAGCATTCGTTTGTGTAGGATGCTCTACCAGGTTCATTCCTAGATAATGCACTCAAAGGGCACTAAGCATAGAGTGTGAAAACTGAGTTTCCCTGAGAGATGCTTGAAAGCCTGATGGTGTGTGAAGTTAGTGAGCCAAATGGAGTTGTTCTCCCACAAGAACCACTCGGCTGATCCTTCTTCAATATGCCCTTCACCAACATGCAGTGTTTCCTTGATTGAATTAGCTCTCACACCAATATTTGCGTCTAGAGCCTTTGCATTGAGGGCTATGTGAAAACGGCTGTGGCGCTGAAGTTGCCTGTGAATGTGGAGTTGGTGGCATGTGAAACCCGCATGTGGAGCCTTCGTTTGTGTGGGATGCTCACCAAGCTTCATTTCAGTCCTAGGCACTCAAAGGGCACTAAGCATAGAGTGTGAAAACTGAGTTTCCTTGAGAGCTGCTTGGAAGCCTGATGGTGTGTGAAGTTAGTGAGCCAAATGGAGTTGTTCTCCCACAAGAACCACTCGGCTGATCCTTCTTCAATATGCCCTTCACCAACATGCAGTGTTTCCTTGATTGAATTAGCTCTCACACCAATATTTGCGTCTAGAGCCTTTGCATTGAGGGCTATGTGAAAACGGCTGTGGCGCTGAAGTTGCCTGTGAATGTGGAGTTGGTGGCATGTGAAACCCGCATGTGGAGCATTCGTTTGTGTGGGATGCTCTACCAGGTTCATTCCTAGATAATGCACTCAAAGGGCACTAAGCATAGAGTGTGAAAACTGAGTTTCCTTGAGAGCTGCTTGGAAGCCTGATGGTGTGTGAAGTTAGTGAGCCAAATGGAGTTGTTCTCCCACAAGAACCACTCGGCTGATCCTTCTTCAATATGCCCTTCACCAACATGCAGTGTTTCCTTGATTGAATTAGCTCTCACTCCAATATTTGCGTCTAGAGCCTTTGCATTGAGGGCTATCTGAAAACGGCTGTGGCGCTGAAGTTGCCTGTGAATGTGGAGTTGGTGGCATGTGAAACCCGCATGTGGAGCATTCGTTTGTGTGGGATGCTCACCAAGCTTCATTTCAGTCCTAGGCACTCAAAGGGCACTAAGCATAGAGTGTGAAAACTGAGTTTCCTTGAGAGCTGCTTGGAAGCCTGCTGGTGTGTGAAGTTAGTGAGCCACATGGAGTTGTTCTCCCACAAGAACCACTCGGCTGATCCTTCTTCAATATGCCCTTCACCAACATGCAGTGTTTCCTTGATTGAATTAGCTCTCACAACAATATTTGCGTCTAGAGCTTTTGCATTGAGGGCTATCTGAAAACAGCTGTGGCGCTGAAGTTGCCTGTGACTGTGGAGTTGGTGGCATGTGAAACCCGCATGTGGAGCATTCGTTTGTGTGGGATGCTCTACCAGGTTCATTCCTAGATAATGCACTCAAAGGGCACTAAGCATAGAGTGTGAAAACTGAGTTTCCTTGAGAGCTGCTTGGAAGCCTGATGGTGTGTGAAGTTAGTGAGCCAAATGGAGTTGTTCTCCCACAAGAACCACTCGGGCTGATCCTTCTTCATATGCCTCTTTTCAATCCCTCACAACATGCAGTGTTTCCTTGATTGAATTAGCTCTCACACCAATATTTGCGTCTAGAGCCTTTGCATTGAGGGCTATGTGAAAACGGGTGTGGCGCTGAAGTTGCCTGTGAATGTGGAGTTGGTGGCATGTGAAACCCGCATGTGGAGCATTCGTTTGTGTGGGATGCTCACCAAGCTTCATTTCAGTCCTAGGCACTCAAAGGGCACTAAGCATAGAGTGTGAAAACTGAGTTTCCTTGAGAGCTGCTTGGAAGCCTGATGGTGTGTGAAGTTAGTGAGCCAAATGGAGTTGTTCTCCCACAAGAACCACTCGGCTGATCCTTCTTCAATATGCCCTTCACCAACATGCAGTGTTTCCTTGATTGAATTAGCTCTCACACCAATATTTGCGTCTAGAGCCTTTGCATTGAGGGCTATGTGAAAACGGCTGTGGCGCTGAAGTTGCCTGTGAATGTGGAGTTGGTGGCATGTGGAACCCGCATGTGGAGCATTCGTTTGTGTGGGATGCTCTACCAGTTCATTCCTAGATAATGCACTCAAAGGGTACTAAGCATAGAGTGTGAAAACTGAGTTTCCTTGAGAGCTGCTTGGAAGCCTGATGGTGTGTGAAGTTAGTGAGCCAAATGGAGTTGTTCTCCCACAAGAACCACTCGGCTGATCCTTCTTCAATATGCCCTTCACCAACATGCAGTGTTTCCTTGATTGATTTAGCTCTCACACCAATATTTGCGTCTAGAGCCTTTGCATTGAGGGCTATGTGAAAACGGCTGTGGCGCTGAAGTTGCCTGTGAATGTGGAGTTGGTGGCATGTGAAACCCGCATGTGGAGCATTCGTTTGTGTGGGATGCTCTACCAGGTTCATTCCTAGATAATGCACTCAAAGGGCACTAAGCATAGAGTGTGAAAACTGAGTTTCGTTGAGAGCTGCTTGGAAGCCTGATGGTGTGTGATGTTAGTGAGCCAAATGGAGTTGTTCTCCCACAAGAACCACTCGGCTGATCCTTCTTCAATATGCCCTTCACCAACATGCAGTGTTTCCTTGATTGAATTAGCTCTCACACCAATATTTGCGTCTAGAGCCTTTGCATTGTGGGCTATGTGAAAACGGCTGTGGCGCTGAAGTTGCCTGTGAATGTGGAGTTGGTGGCATGTGAAACCCGCATGTGGAGCATTCGTTTTTGTGGGATGCTCACCAAGCTTCATTTCAGTCCTAGGCACTCAAAGGGCACTAAGCATAGAGTGTGAAAACTGAGTTTCCTTGAGAGCTGCTTGGAAGCCTGCTGGTGTGTGAAGTTAGTTAGCCACATGGAGTTGTTCTCCCACAAGAACCACTCGGCTGATCCTTCTTCAATATGCCCTTCACCAACATGCAGTGTTTCCTTGATTGAATTAGCTCTCACACCAATATTTGCGTCTAGAGCCTTTGCATTGAGGGCTATCTGAAAACAGCTGTCGCGCTGAAGTTGCCTGTGCATGTGGAGTTGGTGGCATGTGAAACCCGCATGTGGAGCATTCGTTTGTGTGGGATGCTCTACCAGGTTCATTCCTAGATAATGCACTCAAAGGGCACTAAGCATAGAGTGTGAAAACTGAGTTTCCTTGAGAGCTGCTTGGAAGCCTGATGGTGTGTGAAGTTAGTGAGCCAAATGGAGTTCTTCTCCCACAGGAACCACTCGGCTGATCCTTCTTCAATATGCCCTTCACCAACATGCAGTGTTTCCTTGATTGAATTAGCTCTCACACCAATATTTGCGTCTAGAGCCTTTGCATTGAGGGCTATGTGAAAACGGCTGTGGCGCTGAAGTAGAGTGAGAATGTGGAGTTGGTGGCATGTGGAACCCGCATGTGGAGCATTCGTTTGTTTGGGATGCTCTACCAGGTTCATTCCTAGATAATGCACTCAAAGGGCACTAAGCATAGAGTGTGAAAACTGAGTTTCCTTGAGAGCTGCTTGGAAGCCTGATGGTTTGTGAAGTTAGTGAGCCAAATGGAGTTGTTCTCCCACAAGAACCACTCGGCTGATCCTTCTTCAATATGCCCTTCACCAACATGCAGTGTTTCCTTGATTGAATTAGCTCTCACACCAATATTTGCGTCTAGAGCCTTTGCATTGAGGGCTATGTGAAAACGGGTGTGGCGCTGAAGTTCCCTGTGAATGTGGAGTTGGTGGCATGTGAAACCCGCATGTGGAGCATTCGTTTGTGTGGGATGCTCACCAAGCTTCATTTCAGTCCTAGGCACTCAAAGGGCACTAAGCATAGAGTGTGAAAACTGAGTTTCCTTGAGAGCTGCTTGGAAGCCTGATGGTGTGTGAAGTTAGTGAGCCAAATGGAATTGTTCTCCCACAAGAACCACTCGGCTGATCCTTCTTCAATATGCCCTTCACCAACATGCAGTGTTTCCTTGATTGAATTAGCTCTCACACCAATATTTGCGTCTAGAGCCTTTGCATTGAGGGCTATGTGAAAACGGCTGTGGCGCTGAAGTTGCCTGTGAATGTGGAGTTGGTGGCATGTGAAACCCGCATGTGGAGCATTCGTTTGTGTGGGATGCTCTATCAGGTTCATTCCTAGATAATGCACTCAAAGGGCACTAAGCATAGAGTGTGAAAACTGAGTTTCCTTGAGAGCTGCTTGGAAGCCTGATGGTGTGTGAAGTTAGTGAGCCAAATGGAGTTGTTCTCCCACAAGAACCACTCGGCTGATCCTTCTTCAATATGCCCTTCACCAACATGCAGTGTTTCCTTGATTGAATTAGCTCTCACACCAATATTTGCATCTAGATCCTTTGCTTTGAGGGCTATGTGAAAACGGCTGTGGCGCTGAAGTTGCCTGTGAATGTGGAGTTGGTGGCATGTGAAACCCGCATGTGGAGCATTCATTTGTGTGGAATGCTCTACCAGGTTCATTCCTAGATAATGCACTCAAAGGGCACTAAGCATAGAGTGTGAAAACTGAGTTTCCTTGAGAGCTGCTTGGAAGCCTGATGGTGTGTGAAGTTAGTGAGCCAAATGGAGTTGTTCTCCCACAAGAACCACTCGGCTGATCCTTCTTCAATATGCCCTTCACCAACATGCAGTGTTTCCTTGATTGATTTAGCTCTCACACCAATATTTGCGTCTAGAGCCTTTGCATTGAGGGCTATCTGAAAACGGCTGTGGCGCTGAAGTTGCCTGTGAATGTGGAGTTGGTGGCATGTGAAACCCGCATGTGGAGCATTCGTTTGTGTGGGATGCTCACCAAGCTTCATTTCAGTCCTAGGCACTCAAAGGGCACTAAGCATAGAGTGTGAAAACTGAGTTTCCTTGAGAGCTGCTTGGAAGCCTGATGGTGTGTGAAGTTAGTGAGCCAAATGGAGTTGTTCTCCCACAAGAACCACTCGGCTGATCCTTCTTCAATATGCCCTTCACCAACATGCAGTGTTTCCTTGATTGAATTAGCTCTCACACCAATATTTGCGTCTAGAGCCTTTGCTTTGAGGGCTATGTGAAAAAGGCTGTGGCGCTGAAGTTGCCCTTGAATGTGGAGTTGGTGGCATGTGAAACCCGCATGTGGAGCATTCGTTTGTGTGGGATGCTCACCAAGCTTCATTTCAGTCCTAGGCACTCAAAGGGCACTAAGCATAGAGTGTGAAAACTGAGTTTCCTTGAGAGCTGCTTGGAAGCCTGATGGTGTGTGAAGTTAGTGAGCCAAATGGAGTTGTTCTCCCACAAGAACCACTCGGCTGATCCTTCTTCAATATGCCCTTCACCAACATGCAGTGTTTCCTTGATTGAATTAGCTCTCACACCAATATTTGCGTCTAGAGCCTTTGCATTGAGGGCTATGTGAAAACGGCTGTGGCGCTGAAGTTGCCTGTGAATGTGGAGTTGGTGGCATGTGAAACCCGCATGTGGAGCATTCGTTTGTGTGGGATGCTCTACCAGGTTCATTCCTAGATAATGCAATCGAAGGGCACTAAGCATAGAGTGTGAAAACTGAGTTTCCTTGAGAGCTGCTTGGAAGCCTGATGGTGTGTGAAGTTAGTGAGCCAAATGGAGTTGTTCTCCCACAAGAACAACTCGGCTGATCCTTCTTCAATATGCCCTTCACCAACATGCAGTGTTTCCTTGATTGAATTAGCTCTCACACCAATATTTGCGTCTAGAGCCTTTGCATTGAGGGCTATGTGAAAATGGCTGTGGCGGTGAAGTTGCCTGTGAATGTGGAGTTGGTGGCATGTGAAACCCGCATGTGGAGCATTCGTTTGTGTGGGATGCTCTACCAGGTTCATTCCTAGATAATGCACTCAAAGGGCACTAAGCATAGAGTGTGAAAACTGAGTTTCCTTGAGAGCTGCTTGGAAGCCTGATGGTGTGTGAAGTTAGTGAGCCAAATGGAGTTGTTCTCCCACAAGAACCACTCGGCTGATCCTTCTTCAATATGCCCTTCACCAACATGCAGTGTTTCCTTGATTGATTTAGCTCTCACACCAATATTTGCGTCTAGAGCCTTTGCATTGAGGGCTATCTGAGAACGGCTGTGGCGCTGAAGTTGCCTGTGAATGTGGAGTTGGTGGCATGTGGAACCCGCATGTGGAGCATTCGTTTGTGTGGGATGCTCTACCAGGTTCATTCCTAGATAATGCACTCAAAGGGTACTAAGCATAGAGTGTGAAAACTGAGTTTCCTTGAGAGCTGCTTGGAAGCCTGATGGTGTGTGAAGTTAGTGAGCCAAATGGAGTTGTTCTCCCACAAGAACCACTCGGCTGATCCTTCTTCAATATGCCCTTCACCAACATGCAGTGTTTCCTTGATTGATTTAGCTCTCACACCAATATTTGCGTCTAGAGCCTTTGCATTGAGGGCTATGTGAAAACGGCTGTGGCGCTGAAGTTGCCTGTGAATGTGGAGTTGGTGGCATGTGAAACCCGCATGTGGAGCATTCGTTTGTGTGGGATGCTCACCAAGCTTCATTTCAGTCCTAGGCACTCAAAGGGCACTAAGCATAGAGTGTGAAAACTGAGTTTCCTTGAGAGCTGCTTGGAAGCCTGATGGTGTGTGAAGTTAGTGAGCCAAATGGAGTTGTTCTCCCACAAGAACCACTCGGCTGATCCTTCTTCAATATGCCCTTCACCAACATGCAGTGTTTCCTTGATTGATTTAGCTCTCACACCAATATTTGCGTCTAGAGCCTTTGCATTGAGGGCTATCTGAAAACGGCTGTGGCGCTGAAGTTGCCTGTGAATGTGGAGTTGGTGGCATGTAAAACCCGCATGTGGAGCATTCGTTTGTGTGGGATGCTCACCAAGCTTCATTTCAGTCCTAGGCACTCAAAGGGCACTAAGCATAGAGTGTGAAAACTGAGTTTCCTTGAGAGCTGCTTGGAAGCCTGATGGTGTGTGAAGTTAGTGAGCCAAATGGAGTTGTTCTCCCACAAGAACCACTCGGCTGATCCTTCTTCAATATGCCCTTCACCAACATGCAGTGTTTCCTTGATTGAATTAGCTCTCACACCAATATTTGCGTCTAGAGCCTTTGCATTGATGGCTATCTGAAAATGGCTGTGGCACTGACGTTGCCTGTGCATGTGGAGTTGGTGGCATGTGAAACCCGCATGTGGAGCATTCGTTTGTGTGGGATGCTCACCAAGCTTCATTTCAGTCCTATGCACTCAAAGGGCACTAAGCATAGAGTGTGAAAACTGAGTTTCCTTGAGAGCTGCTTGGAAGCCTGATGGTGTGTGAAGTTAGTGAGCCAAATGGAGTTGTTCTCCCACAAGAACAACTCGGCTGATCCTTCTTCAATATGCCCTTCACCAACATGCAGTGTTTCCTTGATTGAATTAGCTCTCACACCAATATTTGCGTCTAGAGCCTTTGCATTGAGGGCTATGTGAAAATGGCTGTGGCGGTGAAGTTGCCTGTGAATGTGGAGTTGGTGGCATGTGAAACCCGCATGTGGAGCATTCGTTTGTGTGGGATGCTCTACCAGGTTCATTCCTAGATAATGCACTCAAAGGGCACTAAGCATAGAGTGTGAAAACTGAGTTTCCTTGAGAGCTGCTTGGAAGCCTGATGGTGTGTGAAGTTAGTGAGCCAAATGGAGTTGTTCTCCCACAAGAACCACTCGGCTGATCCTTCTTCAATATGCCCTTCACCAACATGCAGTGTTTCCTTGATTGAATTAGCTCTCACACCAATATTTGCGTCTAGATCCTTTGCTTTGAGGGCTATGTGAAAACGGCTGTGGCGCTGAAGTTGCCTGTGAATGTGGAGTTGGTGGCATGTGAAACCCGCATGTGGAGCATTCGTTTGTGTGGAATGCTCTACCAGCTTCATTCCTAGATAATGCACTCAAAGGGCACTAAACATAGAGTGTGAAAACAGAGTTTCCTTGAGAGCTGCTTGGAAGCCTGATGGTGTGTGAAGTTAGTGAGCCAAATGGAGTTGTTCTCCCACAAGAACCACTCGGCTGATCCTTCTTCAATATGCCCTTCACCAACATGCAGTGTTTCCTTGATTGATTTAGCTCTCACACCAATATTTGCGTCTAGAGCCTTTGCATTGAGGGCTATGTGAAAACGGCTGTGGCGCTGAAGTTGCCTGTGAATGTGGAGTTGGTGGCATGTGAAACCCGCATGTGGAGCATTCGTTTGTGTGGGATGCTCACCAAGCTTCATTTCAGTCCTAGGCACTCAAAGGGCACTAAGCATAGAGTGTGAAAACTGAGTTTCCTTGAGAGCTGCTTGGAAGCCTGATGGTGTGTGAAGTTAGTGAGCCAAATGGAGTTGTTCTCCCACAAGAACCACTCGGCTGATCCTTCTTCAATATGCCCTTCACCAACATGCAGTGTTTCCTTGATTGATTTAGCTCTCACACCAATATTTGCGTCTAGAGCCTTTGCATTGAGGGCTATCTGAAAACGGCTGTGGCACTGACGTTGCCTGTGCATGTGGAGTTGGTGGCATGTGAAACCCGCATGTGGAGCATTCGTTTGTGTGGGATGCTCACCAAGCTTCATTTCAGTCCTATGCACTCAAAGGGCACTAAGCATAGAGTGTGAAAACTGAGTTTCCTTGAGAGCTGCTTGGAAGCCTGATGGTGTGTGAAGTTAGTGAGCCAAATGGAGTTGTTCTCCCACAAGAACCACTCGGCTGATCCTTCTTCAATATGCCCTTCACCAACATGCAGTGTTTCCTTGATTGAATTAGCTCTCACACCAATATTTGCGTCTAGAGCCTTTGCATTGAGGGCTATGTGAAAACGGCTGTGGCGCTGAAGTTGCCTGTGAATGTGGAGTTGGTGGCATGTGAAACCCGCATGTGGAGCATTCGTTTGTGTGGGATGCTCTACCAGGTTCATTCCTAGATAATGCACTCAAAGGGCACTAAGCATAGAGTGTGAAAACTGAGTTTCCTTGAGAGCTGCTTGGAAGCCTGATGGTGTGTGAAGTTAGTGAGCCAAATGGAGTTGTTCTCCCACAAGAACCACTCGGCTGATCCTTCTTCAATATGCCCTTCACCAACATGCAGTGTTTCCTTGATTGAATTAGCTCTCACACCAATATTTGCGTCTAGATCCTTTGCTTTGAGGGCTATGTGAAAACGGCTGTGGCGCTGAAGTTGCCTGTGAATGTGGAGTTGGTGGCATGTGAAACCCGCATGTGGAGCATTCGTTTGTGTGGAATGCTCTACCAGCTTCATTCCTAGATAATGCACTCAAAGGGCACTAAACATAGAGTGTGAAAACAGAGTTTCCTTGAGAGCTGCTTGGAAGCCTGATGGTGTGTGAAGTTAGTGAGCCAAATGGAGTTGTTCTCCCACAAGAACCACTCGGCTGATCCTTCTTCAATATGCCCTTCACCAACATGCAGTGTTTCCTTGATTGATTTAGCTCTCACACCAATATTTGCGTCTAGAGCCTTTGCATTGAGGGCTATCTGAGAACGGCTGTGGCGCTGAAGTTGCCTGTGAATGTTGAGTTGGTGGCATGTGAAACCCGCATGTGGAGCATTCGTTTGTGTGGGATGCTCACCAAGCTTCATTTCAGTCCTAGGCACTCAAAGGGCACTAAGCATAGAGTGTGAAAACTGAGTTTCCTTGAGAGCTGCTTGGAAGCCTGATGGTGTGTGAAGTTAGTGAGCCAAATGGAGTTGTTCTCCCGCAAGAACCACTCGGCTGATCCTTCTTCAATATGCCCTTCACCAACATGCAGTGTTTCCTTGATTGAATTAGCTCTCACACCAATATTTGCGTCTAGAGCCTTTGCATTGATGGCTATCTGAAAATGGCTGTGGCACTGACGTTGCCTGTGCATGTGGAGTTGGTGGCATGTGAAACCCGCATGTGGAGCATTCGTTTGTGTGGGATGCTCACCAAGCTTCATTTCAGTCCTAGGCACTCAAAGGGCACTAAGCATAGAGTGTGAAAACTGAGTTTCCTTGAGAGCTGCTTGGAAGCCTGATGGTGTGTGAAGTTAGTGAGCCAAATGGAGTTGTTCTCCCACAAGAACCACTCGGCTGATCCTTCTTCAATATGCCCTTCACCAACATGCAGTGTTTCCTTGATTGAATTAGCTCTCACACCAATATTTGCGTCTAGAGCCTTTGCATTGAAGGCTATGTGAAAACGGCTGTGGCGCTGAAGTTGCCTGTGAATGTGGAGTTGGTGGCATGTGAAACCCGCATGTGGAGTATTCGTTTGTGTGGGATGCTCACCAAGATTCATTTCAGTCCTAGGCACTCAAAGGGCACTAAGCATAGAGTGTGAAAACTGAGTTTCCTTGAGAGCTGCTTGGAAGCCTGATGGTGTGTGAAGTTAGTGAGCCAAATGGAGTTGTTCTCCCACAAGAACCACTCGGCTGATCCTTCTTCAATATGCCCTTCACCAACATGCAGTGTTTCCTTGATTGAATTAGCTCTCACACCAATATTTGCGTCTAGAGCCTTTGCATTGAGGGCTATGTGAAAACGGCTGTGGCGCTGAAGTTGCCTGTGAATGTGGAGTTGGTGGCATGTGAAACCCGCATGTGGAGCATTCGTTTGTGTGGGATGCTCACCAAGCTTCATTTCAGTCCTAGGCACTCAAAGGGCACTAAGCATAGAGTGTGAAAACTGAGTTTCCTTGAGAGCTGCTTGGAAGCCTGATGGTGTGTGAAGTTAGTGAGCCAAATGGAGTTGTTCTCCCACAAGAACCACTCGGCTGATCCTTCTTCAATATGCCCTTCACCAACATGCAGTGTTTCCTTGATTGAATTAGCTCTCACACCAATATTTGCGTCTAGAGCCTTTGCATTGAGGGCTATCGGAAAACGGCTGTGGCGCTGAAGTTGCCTGTGAATGTGGAGTTGGTGGCATGTGAAACCCGCATGTGGAGCATTCGTTTGTGTGGGATGCTCACCAAGCTTCATTTCAGTACTAGGCACTCAAAGGGCACTAAGCATAGAGTGTGAAAACTGAGTTTCCTTGAGAGCTGCTTGGAAGCCTGATGGTGTGTGAAGTTAGTGAGCCAAATGGAGTTGTTCTCCCACAAGAACCACTCGGCTGATCCTTCTTCAATATGCCCTTCACCAACATGCAGTGTTTCCTTGATTGAATTAGCTCTCACACCAATATTTGCGTCTAGAGCCTTTGCTTTGAGGGCTATGTGAAAACGGCTGTGGCGCTGAAGTTGCCTGTGAATGTGGAGTTGGTGGCATGTGAAACCCGCATGTGGAGCATTCGTTTTGTTTGGGATCCTCACCAAGCTTCATTTCAGTCCTAGGCACTCAAAGGGCACTAAGCATAGAGTGTGAAAACTGAGTTTCCTTGAGAGCTGCTTGGAAGCCTGATGGTGTGTGAAGTTAGTGAGCCAAATGGAGTTGTTCTCCCACAAGAACCACTCGGCTGATCCTTCTTCAATATGCCCTTCACCAACATGCAGTGTTTCCTTGATTGAATTAGCTCTCACACCAATATTTGCGTCTAGAGCCTTTGCATTGAGGGCTATGTGAAAACGGCTGTGGCGCTGAAGTTGCCTGTGAATGTGGAGTTGGTGGCATGTGAAACCCGCATGTGGAGCATTCGTTTGTGTGGGATGCTCTACCAGGTTCATTCCTAGCTAATGCACTCAAAGGGCACTAAGCATAGAGTGTGAAAACTGAGTTTCCTTGAGAGCTGCTTGGAAGCCTGATGGTGTGTGAAGTTAGTGAGCCAAATGGAGTTGTTCTCCCACAAGAACCACTCGGCTGATCCTTCTTCAATATGCCCTTCACCAACATGCAGTGTTTCCTTGATTGAATTAGCTCTCACACCAATATTTGCGTCTAGAGCCTTTGCTTTGAGGGCTATGTGAAAACGGCTGTGGCGCTGAAGTTGCCTGTGAATGTGGAGTTGGTGGCATGTGAAACCCGCATGTGGAGCATTCGTTTTGTTTGGGATCCTCACCAAGCTTCATTTCAGTCCTAGGCACTCAAAGGGCACTAAGCATAGAGTGTGAAAACTGAGTTTCCTTGAGAGCTGCTTGGAAGCCTGATGGTGTGTGAAGTTAGTGAGCCAAATGGAGTTGTTCTCCCACAAGAACCACTCGGCTGATCCTTCTTCAATATGCCCTTCACCAACATGCAGTGTTTCCTTGATTGAATTAGCTCTCACACCAATATTTGCGTCTAGAGCCTTTGCATTGAGGGCTATGTGAAAACGGCTGTGGCGCTGAAGTTGCCTGTGAATGTGGAGTTGGTGGCATGTGAAACCCGCATGTGGAGCATTCGTTTGTGTGGGATGCTCACCAAGCTTCATTTCAGTCCTAGGCACTCAAAGGGCACTAAGCATAGAGTGTGAAAACTGAGTTTCCTTGAGAGCTGCTTGGAAGCCTGATGGTGTGTGAAGTTAGTGAGCCAAATGGAGTTGTTCTCCCACAAGAACCACTCGGCTGATCCTTCTTCAATATGCCCTTCACCAACATGCAGTGTTTCCTTGATTGAATTAGCTCTCACACCAATATTTGCGTCTAGAGCCTTTGCATTGAGGGCTATCTGAAAACGGCTGTGGCGCTGAAGTTGCCTGTGAATGTGGAGTTGGTGGCATGTGAAACCCGCATGTGGAGCATTCGTTTGTGTGGGATGCTCACCAAGCTTCATTTCAGTCCTAGGCACTCAAAGGGCACTAAGCATAGAGTGTGAAAACTGAGTTTCCTTGAGAGCTGCTTGGAAGCCTGATGGTGTGTGAAGTTAGTGAGCCAAATGGAGTTGTTCTCCCACAAGAACCACTCGGCTGATCCTTCTTCAATATGCCCTTCACCAACATGCAGTGTTTCCTTGATTGAATTAGCTCTCACACCAATATTTGCGTCTAGAGCCTTTGCATTGAGGGCTATGTGAAAACGGCTGTGGCGCTGAAGTTGCCTGTGAATGTGGAGTTGGTGGCATGTGAAACCCGCATGTGGAGCATTCGTTTGTGTGGGATGCTCTACCAGGTTCATTCCTAGCTAATGCACTCAAAGGGCACTAAGCATAGAGTGTGAAAACTGAGTTTCCTTGAGAGCTGCTTGGAAGCCTGATGGTGTGTGAAGTTAGTGAGCCAAATGGAGTTGTTCTCCCACAAGAACCACTCGGCTGATCCTTCTTCAATATGCCCTTCACCAACATGCAGTGTTTCCTTGATTGAATTAGCTCTCACACCAATATTTGCGTCTAGAGCCTTTGCATTGAGAGCTATCTTAAAAAGGCTGTGGCGCTGAAGTTGCCTGTGAATGTGGAGTTGGTGGCATGTGAAACCCGCATGTGGAGCATTCGTTTGTGTGGGATGCTCACCAAGCTTCATTTCAGTCCTAGGCACTCAAAGGGCACTAAGCATAGAGTGTGAAAACTGAGTTTCCTTGAGAGCTGCTTGGAAGCCTGATGGTGTGTGAAGTTAGTGAGCCAAATGGAGTTGTTCTCCCACAAGAACCACTCGGCTGATCCTTCTTCAATATGCCCTTCACCAACATGCAGTGTTTCCTTGATTGAATTAGCTCTCACACCAATATTTGCGTCTAGAGCCTTTGCATTGAGGGCTATGTGAAAACGGCTGTGGCGCTGAAGTTGCCTGTGAATGTGGAGTTGGTGGTATGTGAAACCCGCATGTGGAGCATTCGTTTGTGTGGGATGCTCACCAAGCTTCATTTCAGTCCTAGGCACTCAAAGGGCACTAAGCATAGAGTGTGAAAACTGAGTTTCCTTGAGAGCTGCTTGGAAGCCTTATGGTGTGTGAAGTTAGTGAGCCAAATGGAGTTGTTCTCCCACAAGAACCACTCGGCTGATCCTTCTTCAATATGCCCTTCACCAACATGCAGTGTTTCCTTGATTGAATTAGCTCTCACACCAATATTTGCGTCTAGAGCCTTTGCATTGAGGGCTATGTGAAAACGGCTGTGGCGCTGAAGTTGCCTGTGCATGTGGAGTTGGTGGCATGTGAAACCCGCATGTGGAGCATTCGTTTGTGTGGGATGCTATACCAGGTTCATTCCTAGATAATGCACTCAAAGGGCACTAAGCATAGAGTGTGAAAACTGAGTTTCCTTGAGAGCTGCTTGGAAGCCTGATGGTGTGTGAAGTTAGTGAGCCAAATGGAGTTGTTCTCCCACAAGAACCACTCGGCTGATCCTTCTTCAATATGCCCTTCACCAACATGCAGTGTTTCCATGATTGTATTAGCTCTCACACCAATATTTGCGTCTAGAGCCTTTGCATTGAGGGCTATGTGAAAACGGCTGTGGCGCTGAAGTTGCCTGTGAATGTGGAGTTGGTGGCATGTGAAACCCGCATGTGGAGCATTCGTTTGTTTGGGATCCTCACCAAGCTTCATTTCAGTCCTAGGCACTCAAACGGCACTAAGCATAGAGTGTGAAAACTGAGTTTCCTTGAGAGCTGCTTGGACGCCTTATGGTGTGTGAAGTTAGTGAGCCAAATGGAGTTGTTCTCCCACAAGAACCACTCGGCTGATCCTTCTTCAATATGCCCTTCACCAACATGCAGTGTTTCCTTGATTGAATTAGCTCTCACACCAATATTTGCGTCTAGAGCCTTTGCATTGAGGGCTATCTGAAAACGGCTGTGGCGCTGAAGTTGCCTGTGAATGTGGAGTTGGTGGCATGTGAAACCCGCATGTGGAGCATTCGTTTGTGTAGGATGCTCTACCAGGTTCATTCCTAGCTAATGCACTCAAAGGGCACTAAGCATAGAGTGTGAAAACTGAGTTTCCTTGAGAGCTGCTTGGAAGCCTGCTGGTGTGTGAAGTTAGTGAGCCAAATGGAGTTGTTCTCCCACAAGAACCACTCGGCTGATCCTTCTTCAATATGCCCTTCACCAACATGCAGTGTTTCCTTGATTGAATTAGCTCTCACACCAATATTTGCGTCTAGAGCCTTTGCATTGAGGGCTATGTGAAAACGGCTGTGGCGCTGAAGTTGCCTGTGAATGTGGAGTTGGTGGCATGTGAAACCCGCATGTGGAGCATTCGTTTGTGTGGGATGCTCTACCAGGTTCATTCCTAGCTAATGCACTCAAAGGGCACTAAGCATAGAGTGTGAAAACTGAGTTTCCTTGAGAGCTGCTTGGAAGCCTGATGGTGTGTGAAGTTAGTGAGCCAAATGGAGTTGTTCTCCCACAAGAACCACTCGGCTGATCCTTCTTCAATATGCCCTTCACCAACATGCAGTGTTTCCTTGATTGAATTAGCTCTCACACCAATATTTGCGTCTAGAGCCTTTGCATTGAGAGCTATCTGGAAAAGGCTGTGGCGCTGAAGTTGCCTGTGAATGTGGAGTTGGTGGCATGTGAAACCCGCATGTGGAGCATTCGTTTGTGTGGGATGCTCACCAAGCTTCATTTCAGTCCTAGGCACTCAAAGGGCACTAAGCATAGAGTGTGAAAACTGAGTTTCCTTGAGAGCTGCTTGGAAGCCTGATGGTGTGTGAAGTTAGTGAGCCAAATGGAGTTGTTCTCCCACAAGAACCACTCGGCTGATCCTTCTTCAATATGCCCTTCACCAACATGCAGTGTTTCCTTGATTGAATTAGCTCTCACACCAATATTTGCATCTAGAGCCTTTGCATTGAGGGCTATGTGAAAACGGCTGTGGCGCTGAAGTTGCCTGTGAATGTGGAGTTGGTGGCATGTGAAACCCGCATGTGGAGCATTCGTTTGTGTGGGATGCTCACCAAGCTTCATTTCAGTCCTAGGCACTCAAAGGGCACTAAGCATAGAGTGTGAAAACTGAGTTTCCTTGAGAGCTGCTTGGAAGCCTGATGGTGTGTGAAGTTAGTGAGCCAAATGGAGTTGTTCTCCCACAAGAACCACTCGGCTGATCCTTCTTCAATATGCCCTTCACCAACATGCAGTGTTTCCTTGATTGAATTAGCTCTCACACCAATATTTGCGTCTAGAGCCTTTGCATTGAGGGCTATGTGAAAACGGCTGTGGCGCTGAAGTTGCCTGTGAATGTGGAGTTGGTGGCATGTGAAACCCGCATGTGGAGCATTCGTTTGTGTGGGATGCTTACAAAGCTTCATTTCAGTCCTAGGCACTCAAAGGGCACTAAGCATAGAGTGTGAAAACTGAGTTTCCTTGAGAGCTGCTTGGAAGCCTGATGGTGTGTGAAGTTAGTGAGCCAAATGGAGTTGTTCTCCCACAAGAACCACTCGGCTGATCCTTCTTCAATATGCCCTTCACCAACATGCAGTGTTTCCATGATTGTATTAGCTCTCACACCAATATTTGCGTCTAGAGCCTTTGCATTGAGGCTATGTGAAAACGGCTGTGGCGCTGAAGTTGCCTGTGAATGTGGAGTTGGTGGCATGTGAAACCCGCATGTGGAGCATTCGTTTGTGTGGGATGCTCACCAAGCTTCATTTCAGTCCTAGGCACTCAAAGGGCACTAAGCATAGAGTGTGAAAACTGAGTTTCCTTGAGAGCTGCTTGGAAGCCTGCTGGTGTGTGAAGTTAGTGAGCCAAATGGAGTTGTTCTCCCACAAGAACCACTCGGCTGATCCTTCTTCAATATGCCCTTCACCAACATGCAGTGTTTCCTTGATTGAATTAGCTCTCACACCAATATTTGCGTCTAGAGCCTTTGCATTGAGGGCTATGTGAAAACGGCTGTGGCGCTGAAGTTGCCTGTGAATGTGGAGTTGGTGGCATGTGAAACCCGCATGTGGAGCATTCGTTTGTGTGGGATGCTCACCAAGCTTCATTTCAGTCCTAGGCACTCAAAGGGCACTAAGCATAGAGTGTGAAAACTGAGTTTCCTTGAGAGCTGCTTGGAAGCCTGATGGTGTGTGAAGTTAGTGAGCCAAATGGAGTTGTTCTCCCACAAGAACCACTCGGCTGATCCTTCTTCAATATGCCCTTCACCAACATGCAGTGTTTCCTTGATTGAATTAGCTCTCACACCAATATTTGCGTCTAGAGCCTTTGCATTGAGGGCTATGTGAAAACGGCTGTGGCGCTGAAGTTGCCTGTGAATGTGGAGTTGGTGGCATGTGAAACCCGCATGTGGAGCATTCGTTTGTTTGGGATCCTCACCAAGCTTCATTTCAGTCCTAGGCACTCAAACGGCACTAACCATAGAGTGTGAAAACTGAGTTTCCTTGAGAGCTGCTTGGAAGCCTTATGGTGTGTGAAGTTAGTGAGCCAAATGGAGTTGTTCTCCCACAAGAACCACTCGGCTGATCCTTCTTCAATATGCCCTTCACCAACATGCAGTGTTTCCTTGATTGAATTAGCTCTCACACCAATATTTGCGTCTAGAGCCTTTGCATTGAGGGCTATCTGAAAACGGCTGTGGCGCTGAAGTTGCCTGTGAATGTGGAGATGGTGGCATGTGAAACCCGCATGTGGAGCATTCGTTTGTGTGGGATGCTCACCAAGCTTCATTTCAGTCCTAGGCACTCAAAGGGCACTAAGCATAGAGTGTGAAAACTGAGTTTCCTTGAGAGCTGCTTGGAAGCCTGATGGTGTGTGAAGTTAGTGAGCCAAATGGAGTTGTTCTCCCACAAGAACCACTCGGCTGATCCTTCTTCAATATGCCCTTCACCAACATGCAGTGTTTCCTTGATTGAATTAGCTCTCACACCAATATTTGCGTCTAGAGCCTTTGCATTGAGGGCTATGTGAAAACGGCTGTGGCGCTGAAGTTGCCTGTGATTGTGGAGTTGGTGGCATGTGAAACCCGCATGTGGAGCATTCGTTTGTGTGGGATGCTCACCAAACTTCATTTCAGTCCTAGGCACTCAAAGGGCACTAAGCATAGAGTGTGAAAACTGAGTTTCCTTGAGAGCTGCTTGGAAGCCTGATGGTGTGTGAAGTTAGTGAGCCAAATGGAGTTGTTCTCCCACAAGAACCACTCGGCTGATCCTTCTTCAATATGCCCTTCACCAACATGCAGTGTTTCCTTGATTGAATTAGCTCTCACACCAATATTTGCGTCTAGAGCCTTTGCATTGAGGCCTATGTGAAAACGGCTGTGGCGCTGAAGTTGCCTGTGAATGTGGAGTTGGTGGCATGTGAAACCCGCATGTGGAGCATTCGTTTGTGTGGGATGCTCACCAAGCTTCATTTCAGTCCTAGGCACTCAAAGGGCACTAAGCATAGAGTGTGAAAACTGAGTTTCCTTGAGAGCTGCTTGGAAGCCTTATGGTGTGTGAAGTTAGTGAGCCAAATGGAGTTGTTCTCCCACAAGAACCACTCGGCTGATCCTTCTTCAATATGCCCTTCACCAACATGCAGTGTTTCCTTGATTGAATTAGCTCTCACACCAATATTTGCGTCTAGAGCCTTTGCATTGAGGGCTATCTGAAAACGGCTGTGGCGCTGAAGTTGCCTGTGAATGTGGAGTTGGTGGCATGTGAAACCCGCATGTGGAGCATTCGTTTGTGTGGGATGCTCTACCAGGTTCATTCCTAGATAATGCACTCAAAGGGCACTAAGCATAGAGTGTGAAAACTGAGTTTCCTTGAGAGCTGCTTGGAAGCCTGATGGTGTGTGAAGTTAGTGAGCCAAATGGAGTTGTTCTCCCACAAGAACCACTCGGCTGATCCTTTTTCAATATGCCCTTCACCAACATGCAGTGTTTCCTTGATTGAATTAGCTCTCACACCAATATTTGCGTCTAGAGCCTTTGCATTGATGGCTATCTGAAAATGGCTGTGGCACTGACGTTGCCTGTGAATGTGGAGTTGGTGGCATGTGAAACCCGCATGTGTAGCATTCGTTTGTGTGGGATGCTCACCAAGCTTCATTTCAGTCCTAGGCACTCAAAGGGCACTAAGCATAGAGTGTGAAAACTGAGTTTCCTTGAGAGCTGCTTGGAAGCCTGATGGTGTGTGAAGTTAGTGAGCCAAATGGAGTTGTTCTCCCACAAGAACCACTCGGCTGATCCTTCTTCAATATGCCCTTCACCAACATGCAGTGTTTCCTTGATTGAATTAGCTCTCACACCAATATTTGCGTCTAGAGCCTTTGCATTGAGGGCTATGTGAAAACGGCTGTGGCGCTGAAGTTGCCTGTGAATGTGGAGTTGGTGGCATGTGAAACCCGCATGTGGAGCATTCGTTTGTGTGGGATGCTCACCAAACTTCATTTCTGTCCTAGGCACTCAAAGGGCACTAAGCATAGAGTGTGAAAACTGAGTTTCCTTGAGAGCTGCTTGGAAGCCTGATGGTGTGTGAAGTTAGTGAGCCAAATGGAGTTGTTCTCCCACAAGAACCACTCGGCTGATCCTTCTTCAATATGCCCTTCACCAACATGCAGTGTTTCCTTGATTGAATTAGCTCTCACACCAATATTTGCGTCTAGAGCCTTTGCATTGAGGCTATGTGAAAACGGCTGTGGCGCTGAAGTTGCCTGTGAATGTGGAGTTGGTGGCATGTGAAACCCGCATGTGGAACATTCGTTTGTGTGGGATGCTCACCAAGCTTCATTTCAGTCCTAGGCACTCAAAGGGCACTAAGCATAGAGTGTGAAAACTGAGTTTCCTTGAGAGCTGCTTGGAAGCCTTATGGTGTGTGAAGTTAGTGAGCCAAATGGAGTTGTTCTCCCACAAGAACCACTCGGCTGATCCTTCTTCAATATGCCCTTCACCAACATGCAGTGTTTCCTTGATTGAATTAGCTCTCACACCAATATTTGCGTCTAGAGCCTTTGCATTGAGGGCTATGTGAAAACGGCTGTGGCGCTGAAGTTGCCTGTGAATGTGGAGTTGGTGGCATGTGAAACCCGCATGTGGAGCATTCGTTTGTGTGGGATGCTCTACCAGGTTCATTCCTAGATAATGCACTCAAAGGGCACTAAGCATAGAGTGTGAAAACTGAGTTTCCTTGAGAGCTGCTTGGAAGCCTGATGGTGTGTGAAGTTAGTGAGCCAAATGGAGTTGTTCTCCCACAAGAACCACTCGGCTGATCCTTCTTCAATATGCCCTTCACCAACATGCAGTGTTTCCTTGATTGAATTAGCTCTCACACCAATATTTGCGTCTAGAGCCTTTGCATTGAGGGCTATGTGAAAACGGCTGTGGCGCTGAAGTTGCCTGTGAATGTGGAGTTGGTGGCATGTGAAACCCGCATGTGGAGCATTCGTTTGTGTGGGATGCTCACAAAGCTTCATTTCAGTCCTAGGCACTCAAAGGGCACTAAGCATAGAGTGTGAAAACTGAGTTTCCTTGAGAGCTGCTTGGAAGCCTGATGGTGTGTGAAGTTAGTGAGCCAAATGGAGTTGTTCTCCCACAAGAACCACTCGGCTGATCCTTCTTCAATATGCCCTTCACCAACATGCAGTGTTTCCTTGATTGAATTAGATCTCACACCAATATTTGCGTCTAGAGCCTTTGCATTGAGGGCTATGTGAAAACGGCTGTGGCGCTGAAGTTGCCTGTGAATGTGGAGTTGGTGGCATGTGAAACCCGCATGTGGAGCATTCGTTTGTGTGGGATGCTCACCAAACTTCATTTCTGTCCTAGGCACTCAAAGGGCACTAAGCATAGAGTGTGAAAACTGAGTTTCCTTGAGAGCTGCTTGGAAGCCTGATGGTGTGTGAAGTTAGTGAGCCAAATGGAGTTGTTCTCCCACAAGAACCACTCGGCTGATCCTTCTTCAATATGCCCTTCACCAACATGCAGTGTTTCCTTGATTGAATTAGCTCTCACACCAATATTTGCGTCTAGAGCCTTTGCATTGAGGCTATGTGAAAACGGCTGTGGCGCTGAAGTTGCCTGTGAATGTGGAGTTGGTGGCATGTGAAACCCGCATGTGGAGCATTCGTTTGTGTGGGATGCTCACCAAGCTTCATTTCAGTCCTAGGCACTCAAAGGACACTAAGCATAGAGTGTGAAAACTGAGTTTCCTTGAGAGCTGCTTGGAAGCCTTATGGTGTGTGAAGTTAGTGAGCCAAATGGAGTTGTTCTCCCACAAGAACCACTCGGCTGATCCTTCTTCAATATGCCCTTCACCAACATGCAGTGTTTCCTTGATTGAATTAGCTCTCACACCAATATTTGCGTCTAGAGCCTTTGCATTGAGGGCTATGTGAAAACGGCTGTGGCGCTGAAGTTGCCTGTGAAGGTGGAGTTGGTGGCATGTGAAACCCGCATGTGGAGCATTCGTTTGTGTGGGATGCTCTACCAGGTTCATTCCTAGATAATGCACTCAAAGGGCACTAAGCATAGAGTGTGAAAACTGAGTTTCCTTGAGAGCTGCTTGGAAGCCTGATGGTGTGTGAAGTTAGTGAGCCAAATGGAGTTGTTCTCCCACAAGAACCACTCGGCTGATCCTTCTTCAATATGCCCTTCACCAACATGCAGTGTTTCCTTGATTGAATTAGCTCTCACACCAATATTTGCGTCTAGAGCCTTTGCATTGAGGGCTATGTGAAAACGGCTGTTGCGCTGAAGTTGCCTGTGAATGTGGAGTTGGTGGCATGTGAAACCCGCATGTGGAGCATTCGTTTGTGTGGGATGCTCACCAAGCTTCATTTCAGTCCTAGGCACTCAAAGGGCACTAAGCATAGAGTGTGAAAACTGAGTTTCCTTGAGAGCTGCTTGGAAGCCTGATGGTGTGTGAAGTTAGTGAGCCAAATGGAGTTGTTCTCCCACAAGAACCACTCGGCTGATCCTTCTTCAATATGCCCTTCACCAACATGCAGTGTTTCCTTGATTGAATTAGCTCTCACACCAATATTTGCGTCTAGAGCCTTTGCATTGAGGCTATGTGAAAACGGCTGTGGCGCTGAAGTTGCCTGTGAATGTGGAGTTGGTGGCATGTGAAACCCGCATGTGGAGCATTCGTTTGTGTGGGATGCTCACCAAGCTTCATTTCAGTCCTAGGCACTCAAAGGGCACTAAGCATAAAGTGTGAAAACTGAGTTTCCTTGAGAGCTGCTTGGAAGCCTTATGGTGTGTGAAGTTAGTGAGCCAAATGGAGTTGTTCTCCCACAAGAACCACTCGGCTGATACTTCTTCAATATGCCCTTCACCAACATGCAGTGTTTCCTTGATTGAATTAGCTCTCACACCAATATTTGCGTCTAGAGCCTTTGCATTGAGGGCTATGTGAAAACGGCTGTGGCGCTGAAGTTGCCTGTGAATGTGGAGTTGGTGGCATGTGAAACCCGCATGTGGAGCATTCGTTTGTGTGGGATGCTCTACCAGGTTCATTCCTAGATAATGCACTCAAAGGGCACTAAGCATAGAGTGTGAAAACTGAGTTTCCTTGAGAGCTGCTTGGAAGCCTGATGGTGTGTGAAGTTAGTGAGCCAAATGGAGTTGTTCTCCCACAAGAACCACTCGGCTGATCCTTCTTCAATATGCCCTTCACCAACATGCAGTGTTTCCTTGATTGAATTAGCTCTCACACCAATATTTGCGTCTAGAGCCTTTGCATTGAGGGCTATGTGAAAACGGCTGTGGCGCTGAAGTTGCCTGTGAATGTGGAGTTGGTGGCATGTGAAACCCGCATGTGGAGCATTCGTTTGTGTGGGATGCTCTACCAGGTTCATTCCTAGCTAATGCACTCAAAGGGCACTAAGCATAGAGTGTGAAAACTGAGTTTCCTTGAGAGCTGCTTGGAAGCCTGATGGTGTGTGAAGTTAGTGAGCCAAATGGAGTTGTTCTCCCACAAGAACCACTCGGCTGATCCTTCTTCAATATGCCCTTCACCAACATGCAGTGTTTCCTTGATTGAATTAGCTCTCACACCAATATTTGCGTCTAGAGCCTTTGCATTGAGAGCTATCTGGAAAAGGCTGTGGCGCTGAAGTTGCCTGTGAATGTGGAGTTGGTGGCATGTGAAACCCGCATGTGGAGCATTCGTTTGTGTGGGATGCTCACCAAGCTTCATTTCAGTCCTAGGCACTCAAAGGGCACTAAGCATAGAGTGTGAAAACTGAGTTTCCTTGAGAGCTGCTTGGAAGCCTGATGGTGTGTGAAGTTAGTGAGCCAAATGGAGTTGTTCTCCCACAAGAACCACTCGGCTGATCCTTCTTCAATATGCCCTTCACCAACATGCAGTGTTTCCTTGATTGAATTAGCTCTCACACCAATATTTGCATCTAGAGCCTTTGCATTGAGGGCTATGTGAAAACGGCTGTGGCGCTGAAGTTGCCTGTGAATGTGGAGTTGGTGGCATGTGAAACCCGCATGTGGAGCATTCGTTTGTGTGGGATGCTCACCAAGCTTCACTTCAGTCCTAGGCACTCAAAGGGCACTAAGCATAGAGTGTGAAAACTGAGTTTCCTTGAGAGCTGCTTGGAAGCCTGCTGGTGTGTGAAGTTAGTGAGCCAAATGGAGTTGTTCTCCCACAAGAACCACTCGGCTGATCCTTCTTCAATATGCCCTTCACCAACATGCAGTGTTTCCTTGATTGAATTAGCTCTCACACCAATATTTGCGTCTAGAGCCTTTGCATTGAGGGCTATGTGAAAACGGCTGTGGCGCTGAAGTTGCCTGTGAATGTGGAGTTGGTGGCATGTGAAACCCGCATGTGGAGCATTCGTTTGTGTGGGATGCTTACAAAGCTTCATTTCAGTCCTAGGCACTCAAAGGGCACTAAGCATAGAGTGTGAAAACTGAGTTTCCTTGAGAGCTGCTTGGAAGCCTGATGGTGTGTGAAGTTAGTGAGCCAAATGGAGTTGTTCTCCCACAAGAACCACTCGGCTGATCCTTCTTCAATATGCCCTTCACCAACATGCAGTGTTTCCATGATTGTATTAGCTCTCACACCAATATTTGCGTCTAGAGCCTTTGCATTGAGGCTATGTGAAAACGGCTGTGGCGCTGAAGTTGCCTGTGAATGTGGAGTTGGTGGCATGTGAAACCCGCATGTGGAGCATTCGTTTGTGTGGGATGCTCACCAAGCTTCATTTCAGTCCTAGGCACTCAAAGGGCACTAAGCATAGAGTGTGAAAACTGAGTTTCCTTGAGAGCTGCTTGGAAGCCTGCTGGTGTGTGAAGTTAGTGAGCCAAATGGAGTTGTTCTCCCACAAGAACCACTCGGCTGATTCTTCTTCAATATGTCCTTCACCAACATGCAGTGTTTCCTTGATTGAATTAGCTCTCACACCAATATTTGCGTCTAGAGCCTTTGCATTGAGGGCTATGTGAAAACGGCTGTGGCGCTGAAGTTGCCTGTGAATGTGGAGTTGGTGGCATGTGAAACCCGCATGTGGAGCATTCGTTTGTGTGGGATGCTCACCAAGCTTCATTTCAGTCCTAGGCACTCAAAGGGCACTAAGCATAGAGTGTGAAAACTGAGTTTCCTTGAGAGCTGCTTGGAAGCCTGATGGTGTGTGAAGTTAGTGAGCCAAATGGAGTTGTTCTCCCACAAGAACCACTCGGCTGATCCTTCTTCAATATGCCCTTCACCAACATGCAGTGTTTCCTTGATTGAATTAGCTCTCACACCAATATTTGCGTCTAGAGCCTTTGCTTTGAGGGCTATGTGAAAACGGCTGTGGCGCTGAAGTTGCCTGTGAATGTGGAGTTGGTGGCATGTGAAACCCGCATGTGGAGCATTCGTTTGTTTGGGATCCTCACCAAGCTTCATTTCAGTCCTAGGCACTCAAACGGCACTAACCATAGAGTGTGAAAACTGAGTTTCCTTGAGAGCTGCTTGGAAGCCTTATGGTGTGTGAAGTTAGTGAGCCAAATGGAGTTGTTCTCCCACAAGAACCACTCGGCTGATCCTTCTTCAATATGCCCTTCACCAACATGCAGTGTTTCCTTGATTGAATTAGCTCTCACACCAATATTTGCGTCTAGAGCCTTTGCATTGATGGCTATCTGAAAATGGCTGTGGCACTGACGTTGCCTGTGAATGTGGAGTTGGTGGCATGTGAAACCCGCATGTGTAGCATTCGTTTGTGTGGGATGCTCACCAAGCTTCATTTCAGTCCTAGGCACTCAAAGGGCACTAAGCATAGAGTGTGAAAACTGAGTTTCCTTGAGAGCTGCTTGGAAGCCTGATGGTGTGTGAAGTTAGTGAGCCAAATGGAGTTGTTCTCCCACAAGAACCACTCGGCTGATCCTTCTTCAATATGCCCTTCACCAACATGCAGTGTTTCCTTGATTGAATTAGCTCTCACACCAATATTTGCGTCTAGAGCCTTTGCATTGAGGGCTATGTGAAAACGGCTGTGGCGCTGAAGTTGCCTGTGAATGTGGAGTTGGTGGCATGTGAAACCCGCATGTGGAGCATTCGTTTGTGTGGGATGCTCACCAAACTTCATTTCTGTCCTAGGCACTCAAAGGGCACTAAGCATAGAGTGTGAAAACTGAGTTTCCTTGAGAGCTGCTTGGAAGCCTGATGGTGTGTGAAGTTAGTGAGCCAAATGGAGTTGTTCTCCCACAAGAACCACTCGGCTGATCCTTCTTCAATATGCCCTTCACCAACATGCAGTGTTTCCTTGATTGAATTAGCTCTCACACCAATATTTGCGTCTAGAGCCTTTGCATTGAGGCTATGTGAAAACGGCTGTGGCGCTGAAGTTGCCTGTGAATGTGGAGTTGGTGGCATGTGAAACCCGCATGTGGAGCATTCGTTTGTGTGGGATGCTCACCAAGCTTCATTTCAGTCCTAGGCACTCAAAGGGCACTAAGCATAGAGTGTGAAAACTGAGTTTCCTTGAGAGCTGCTTGGAAGCCTTATGGTGTGTGAAGTTAGTGAGCCAAATGGAGTTGTTCTCCCACAAGAACCACTCGGCTGATCCTTCTTCAATATGCCCTTCACCAACATGCAGTGTTTCCTTGATTGAATTAGCTCTCACACCAATATTTGCGTCTAGAGCCTTTGCATTGAGGGCTATGTGAAAACGGCTGTGGCGCTGAAGTTGCCTGTGAATGTGGAGTTGGTGGCATGTGAAACCCGCATGTGGAGCATTCGTTTGTGTGGGATGCTCTACCAGGTTCATTCCTAGATAATGCACTCAAAGGGCACTAAGCATAGAGTGTGAAAACTGAGTTTCCTTGAGAGCTGCTTGGAAGCCTGATGGTGTGTGAAGTTAGTGAGCCAAATGGAGTTGTTCTCCCACAAGAACCACTCGGCTGATCCTTCTTCAATATGCCCTTCACCAACATGCAGTGTTTCCTTGATTGAATTAGCTCTCACACCAATATTTGCGTCTAGAGCCTTTGCATTGAGGGCTATGTGAAAACGGCTGTGGCGCTGAAGTTGCCTGTGAATGTGGAGTTGGTGGCATGTGAAACCCGCATGTGGAGCATTCGTTTGTGTGGGATGCTCACAAAGCTTCATTTCAGTCCTAGGCACTCAAAGGGCACTAAGCATAGAGTGTGAAAACTGAGTTTCCTTGAGAGCTGCTTGGAAGCCTGATGGTGTGTGAAGTTAGTGAGCCAAATGGAGTTGTTCTCCCACAAGAACCACTCGGCTGATCCTTCTTCAATATGCCCTTCACCAACATGCAGTGTTTCCTTGATTGAATTAGATCTCACACCAATATTTGCGTCTAGAGCCTTTGCATTGAGGGCTATGTGAAAACGGCTGTGGCGCTGAAGTTGCCTGTGAATGTGGAGTTGGTGGCATGTGAAACCCGCATGTGGAGCATTCGTTTGTGTGGGATGCTCACCAAGCTTCATTTCAGTCCTAGGCACTCAAAGGGCACTAAGCATAGAGTGTGAAAACTGAGTTTCCTTGAGAGCTGCTTGGAAGCCTGATGGTGTGTGAAGTTAGTGAGCCAAATGGAGTTGTTCTCCCACAAGAACCACTCGGCTGATCCTTCTTCAATATGCCCTTCACCAACATGCAGTGTTTCCTTGATTGAATTAGCTCTCACACCAATATTTGCGTCTAGAGCCTTTGCATTGAGGCTATGTGAAAACGGCTGTGGCGCTGAAGTTGCCTGTGAATGTGGAGTTGGTGGCATGTGAAACCCGCATGTGGAGCATTCGTTTGTGTGGGATGCTCACCAAGCTTCATTTCAGTCCTAGGCACTCAAAGGACACTAAGCATAGAGTGTGAAAACTGAGTTTCCTTGAGAGCTGCTTGGAAGCCTTATGGTGTGTGAAGTTAGTGAGCCAAATGGAGTTGTTCTCCCACAAGAACCACTCGGCTGATCCTTCTTCAATATGCCCTTCACCAACATGCAGTGTTTCCTTGATTGAATTAGCTCTCACACCAATATTTGCGTCTAGAGCCTTTGCATTGAGGGCTATGTGAAAACGGCTGTGGCGCTGAAGTTGCCTGTGAAGGTGGAGTTGGTGGCATGTGAAACCCGCATGTGGAGCATTCGTTTGTGTGGGATGCTCTACCAGGTTCATTCCTAGATAATGCACTCAAAGGGCACTAAGCATAGAGTGTGAAAACTGAGTTTCCTTGAGAGCTGCTTGGAAGCCTGATGGTGTGTGAAGTTAGTGAGCCAAATGGAGTTGTTCTCCCACAAGAACCACTCGGCTGATCCTTCTTCAATATGCCCTTCACCAACATGCAGTGTTTCCTTGATTGAATTAGCTCTCACACCAATATTTGCGTCTAGAGCCTTTGCATTGAGGGCTATGTGAAAACGGCTGTGGCGCTGAAGTTGCCTGTGAATGTGGAGTTGGTGGCATGTGAAACCCGCATGTGGAGCATTCGTTTGTGTGGGATGCTCACCAAGCTTCATTTCAGTCCTAGGCACTCAAAGGGCACTAAGCATAGAGTGTGAAAACTGAGTTTCCTTGAGAGCTGCTTGGAAGCCTGATGGTGTGTGAAGTTAGTGAGCCAAATGGAGTTGTTCTCCCACAAGAACCACTCGGCTGATCCTTCTTCAATATGCCCTTCACCAACATGCAGTGTTTCCTTGATTGAATTAGCTCTCACACCAATATTTGCGTCTAGAGCCTTTGCATTGAGGCTATGTGAAAACGGCTGTGGCGCTGAAGTTGCCTGTGAATGTGGAGTTGGTGGCATGTGAAACCCGCATGTGGAGCATTCGTTTGTGTGGGATGCTCTACCAGGTTCATTCCTAGATAATGCACTCAAAGGGCACTAAGCATAGAGTGTGAAAACTGAGTTTCCTTGAGAGCTGCTTGGAAGCCTGATGGTGTGTGAAGTTAGTGAGCCAAATGGAGTTGTTCTCCCACAAGAACCACTCGGCTGATCCTTCTTCAATATGCCCTTCACCAACATGCAGTGTTTCCTTGATTGAATTAGCTCTCACACCAATATTTGCGTCTAGAGCCTTTGCATTGAGGGCTATGTGAAAACGGCTGTGGCGCTGAAGTTGCCTGTGAATGTGGAGTTGGTGGCATGTGAAACCCGCATGTGGAGCATTCGTTTGTGTGGGATGCTCTACCAGGTTCATTCCTAGCTAATGCACTCAAAGGGCACTAAGCATAGAGTGTGAAAACTGAGTTTCCTTGAGAGCTGCTTGGAAGCCTGATGGTGTGTGAAGTTAGTGAGCCAAATGGAGTTGTTCTCCCACAAGAACCACTCGGCTGATCCTTCTTCAATATGCCCTTCACCAACATGCAGTGTTTCCTTGATTGAATTAGCTCTCACACCAATATTTGCGTCTAGAGCCTTTGCATTGAGAGCTATCTGGAAAAGGCTGTGGCGCTGAAGTTGCCTGTGAATGTGGAGTTGGTGGCATGTGAAACCCGCATGTGGAGCATTCGTTTGTGTGGGATGCTCACCAAGCTTCATTTCAGTCCTAGGCACTCAAAGGGCACTAAGCATAGAGTGTGAAAACTGAGTTTCCTTGAGAGCTGCTTGGAAGCCTGATGGTGTGTGAAGTTAGTGAGCCAAATGGAGTTGTTCTCCCACAAGAACCACTCGGCTGATCCTTCTTCAATATGCCCTTCACCAACATGCAGTGTTTCCTTGATTGAATTAGCTCTCACACCAATATTTGCATCTAGAGCCTTTGCATTGAGGGCTATGTGAAAACGGCTGTGGCGCTGAAGTTGCCTGTGAATGTGGAGTTGGTGGCATGTGAAACCCGCATGTGGAGCATTCGTTTGTGTGGGATGCTCACCAAGCTTCACTTCAGTCCTAGGCACTCAAAGGGCACTAAGCATAGAGTGTGAAAACTGAGTTTCCTTGAGAGCTGCTTGGAAGCCTGCTGGTGTGTGAAGTTAGTGAGCCAAATGGAGTTGTTCTCCCACAAGAACCACTCGGCTGATCCTTCTTCAATATGCCCTTCACCAACATGCAGTGTTTCCTTGATTGAATTAGCTCTCACACCAATATTTGCGTCTAGAGCCTTTGCATTGAGGGCTATGTGAAAACGGCTGTGGCGCTGAAGTTGCCTGTGAATGTGGAGTTGGTGGCATGTGAAACCCGCATGTGGAGCATTCGTTTGTGTGGGATGCTCTACCAGGTTCATTCCTAGCTAATGCACTCAAAGGGCACTAAGCATAGAGTGTGAAAACTGAGTTTCCTTGAGAGCTGCTTGGAAGCCTGATGGTGTGTGAAGTTAGTGAGCCAAATGGAGTTGTTCTCCCACAAGAACCACTCGGCTGATCCTTCTTCAATATGCCCTTCACCAACATGCAGTGTTTCCTTGATTGAATTAGCTCTCACACCAATATTTGCGTCTAGAGCCTTTGCATTGAGAGCTATCTGGAAAAGGCTGTGGCGCTGAAGTTGCCTGTGAATGTGGAGTTGGTGGCATGTGAAACCCGCATGTGGAGCATTCGTTTGTGTGGGATGCTCACCAAGCTTCATTTCAGTCCTAGGCACTCAAAGGGCACTAAGCATAGAGTGTGAAAACTGAGTTTCCTTGAGAGCTGCTTGGAAGCCTGATGGTGTGTGAAGTTAGTGAGCCAAATGGAGTTGTTCTCCACAAGAACCACTCGGCTGATCCTTCTTCAATATGCCCTTCACCAACATGCAGTGTTTCCTTGATTGAATTAGCTCTCACACCAATATTTGCATCTAGAGCCTTTGCATTGAGGGCTATGTGAAAACGGCTGTGGCGCTGAAGTTGCCTGTGAATGTGGAGTTGGTGGCATGTGAAACCCGCATGTGGAGCATTCGTTTGTGTGGGATGCTCACCAAGCTTCACTTCAGTCCTAGGCACTCAAAGGGCACTAAGCATAGAGTGTGAAAACTGAGTTTCCTTGAGAGCTGCTTGGAAGCCTGCTGGTGTGTGAAGTTAGTGAGCCAAATGGAGTTGTTCTCCCACAAGAACCACTCGGCTGATCCTTCTTCAATATGCCCTTCACCAACATGCAGTGTTTCCTTGATTGAATTAGCTCTCACACCCAATATTTGCGTCTAGAGCCTTTGCATTGAGGGCTATGTGAAAACGGCTGTGGCGCTGAAGTTGCCTGTGAATGTGGAGTTGGTGGCATGTGAAACCCGCATGTGGAGCATTCGTGTTGTGTGGGATGCTCACCAAGCTTCATTTCAGTCCTAGGCACTCAAAGGGCACTAAGCATAGAGTGTGAAAACTGAGTTTCCTTGAGAGCTGCTTGGAAGCCTGATGGTGTGTGAAGTTAGTGGAGCCAAATGGAGTTGTTCTCCCACAAGAACCACTCGGCTGATCCTTCTTCAATATGCCCTTCACCAACATGCAGTGTTTCCTTGATTGAATTAGCTCTCACACCAATATTTGCGTCTAGAGCCTTTGCTTTGAGGGCTATGTGAAAACGGCTGTGGCGCTGAAGTTGCCTGTGAATGTGGAGTTGGTGGCATGTGAAACCCGCATGTGGAGCATTCGTTTGTTTGGGATCCTCACCAAGCTTCATTTCAGTCCTAGGCACTCAAAGGGCACTAAGCATAGAGTGTGAAAACTGAGTTTCCTTGAGAGCTGCTTGGAAGCCTTATGGTGTGTGAAGTTAGTGAGCCAAATGGAGTTGTTCTCCCCACAAGAACCACTCGGCTGATCCTTCTTCAATATGCCCTTCACCAACATGCAGTGTTTCCTTGATTGAATTAGCTCTCACAACCAATATTTGCGTCTAGAGCCTTTGCATTGAGGGCTATCTGAAAACGGCTGTGGCGCTGAAGTTGCCTGTGAATGTGGAGATGGTGCATGTGAAACCCGCATGTGGAGCATTCGTTTGTGTGGGATGCTCACCAAGCTTCATTTCAGTCCTAGGCACTCAAAGGGCACTAAGCATAGAGTGTGAAAACTGAGTTTCCTTGAGAGCTGCTTGGAAGCCTGATGGTGTGTGAAGTTAGTGAGCAAATGGAGTTGTTCTCCCACAAGAACCACTCGGCTGATCCTTCTTCAATATGCCCTTCACCAACATGCAGTGTTTCCTTGATTGAATTAGCTCTCACACCAATATTTGCGTCTAGAGCCTTTGCATTGAGGGCTATGTGAAAACGGCTGTGGCGCTGAAGTTGCCTGTGATTGTGGAGTTGGTGGCATGTGAAACCCGCATGTGGAGCATTCGTTTGTGTGGGATGCTCACCAAACTTCATTTCAGTCCCTAGGCACTCAAAGGGCACTAAGCATAGAGTGTGAAAACTGAGTTTCCTTGAGAGCTGCTTGGAAGCCTGATGGTGTGTGAAGTTAGTGAGCCAAATGGGAGTTGTTCTCCCACAAGAACCACTCGGCTGATCCTTCTTCAATATGCCCTTCACCAACATGCAGTGTTTCCTTGATTGAATTAGCTCTCACACCCAATATTTGCGTCTAGAGCCTTTGCATTGAGGCCTATGTGAAAACGGCTGTGGCGCTGAAGTTGCCTGTGAATGTGGAGTTGGTGGCATGTGAAACCCGCATGTGGAGCATTCGTTTGTGTGGGATGCTCACCAAGCTTCATTTCAGTCCTAGGCACTCAAAGGGCACTAAGCATAGAGTGTGAAAACTGAGTTTCCTTGAGAGCTGCTTGGAAGCCTGATGGTGTGTGAAGTTAGTGAGCCAAATGGAGTTGTTCTCCCACAAGAACCACTCGGCTGATCCTCCTCTTCAATATGCCCTTCACCAACATGCAGTGTTTCCTTGATTGAATTAGCTCTCACACCAATATTTGCGTCTAGAGCCTTTGCATTGAGGGCTATGTGAAAACGGCTGTGGCGCTGAAGTTGCCTGTGAATGTGGAGTTGGGCATGTGAAACCCGCATGTGGAGCATTCGTTTGTGTGGGATGCTCTACCAGGTTCATTCCTAGATAAGAATGCACTCAAAGGGCACTAAGCATAGAGTGTGAAAACTGAGTTTCCTTGAGAGCTGCTTGGAAGCCTGATGGTGTGTGAAGTTAGTGAGCCAAATGGAGTTGTTCTCCCCACAAGAACCACTCGGCTGATCCTTTTTCAAAGCCCTCACCAACATGCAGTGTTTCTTGATGAATTAGCTCTCACACCAATATTTGCGTCTAGAGCCTTTGCATTGATGGCTATCTGAAAATGGCTGTGGCACTGACGTTGCCTGTGAATGTGGAGTTGGTGGCATGTGAAACCCGCATGTGTAGCATTCGTTTGTGTGGGATGCTCACCAAGCTTCATTTCAGTCCTAGGCACTCAAAGGGCACTAAGCATAGAGTGTGAAAACTGAGTTTCCTTGAGAGCTGCTTGGAAGCCTGATGGTGTGTGAAGTTAGTGAGCCAAATGGAGTTGTTCTCCCACAAGAACCACTCGGCTGATCCTTCTTCAATATGCCCTTCACCAACATGCAGTGTTTCCTTGATCGAATTAGCTCTCACACCAATATTTGCGTCTAGAGCCTTTGCATTGAGGGCTATGTGAAAACGGCTGTGGCGCTGAAGTTGCCTGTGAATGTGGAGTTGGTGGCATGTGAAACCCGCATGTGGAGCATTCGTTTGTGTGGGATGCTCACCAAACTTCATTTCTGTCCTAGGCACTCAAAGGGCACTAAGCATAGAGTGTGAAAACTGAGTTTCCTTGAGAGCTGCTTGGAAGCCTGATGGTGTGTGAAGTTAGTGAGCCAAATGGAGTTGTTCTCCCACAAGAACCACTCGGCTGATCCTTCTTCAATATGCCCTTCACCAACATGCAGTGTTTCCTTGATTGAATTAGCTCTCACACCAATATTTGCGTCTAGAGCCTTTGCATTGAGGGCTATGTGAAAACGGGCTGTGGCGCTGAAGTTGCCTGTGAATGTGGAGTTGGTGGCATGTGAAACCCGCATGTGGAGCATTCGTTTGTGTGGGATGCTCACAAAGCTTCATTTCAGTCCTAGGCACTCAAAGGGCACTAAGCATAGAGTGTGAAAACTGAGTTTCCTTGAGAGCTGCTTGGAAGCCTGATGGTGTGTGAAGTTAGTGAGCCAAATGGAGTTGTTCTCCCACAAGAACCACTCGGCTGATCCTTCTTCAATATGCCCTTCACCAACATGCAGTGTTTCCTTGATTGAATTAGCTCTCACACCAATATTTGCGTCTAGAGCCTTTGCATTGAGGGCTATGTGAAAACGGCTGTGGCGCTGAAGTTGCCTGTGAATGTGGAGTTGGTGGCAATGTGAAACCCGCATGTGGAGCATTCGTTTGTGTGGGATGCTCACCAAACTTCATTTCTGTCCTAGGCACTCAAAGGGCACTAAGCATAGAGTGTGAAAACTGAGTTTCCTTGAGAGCTGCTTGGAAGCCTTATGGTGTGTGAAGTTAGTGAGCCAAATGGAGTTGTTCTCCCACAAGAACCACTCGGCTGATCCTTCTTCAATATGCCCTTCACCAACATGCAGTGTTTCCTTGATTGAATTAGCTCTCACACCAATATTTGCGTCTAGAGCCTTTGCATTGAGGCTATGTGAAAACGGCTGTGGCGCTGAAGTTGCCTGTGAATGTGGAGTTGGTGGCATGTGAAACCCGCATGTGGAGCATTCGTTTGTGTGGGATGCTCACCAAGCTTCATTTCAGTCCTAGGCCCTCAAAGGGCACTAAGCATAGAGTGTGAAAACTGAGTTTCCTTGAGAGCTGCTTGGAAGCCTGATGGTGTGTGAAGTTAGTGAGCCAAATGGAGTTGTTCTCCCACAAGAACCACTCGGCTGATCCTTCTTCAATATGCCCTTCACCAACATGCAGTGTTTCCTTGATTGAATTAGCTCTCACACCAATATTTGCGTCTAGAGCCTTTGCATTGAGGGCTATGTGAAAACGGCTGTGGCGCTGAAGTTGCCTGTGAAGGTGGAGTTGGTGGCATGTGAAACCCGCATGTGGAGCATTCGTTTGTGTGGGATGCTCTACCAGGTTCATTCCTAGATAATGCACTCAAAGGGCACTAAGCATAGAGTGTGAAAACTGAGTTTCCTTGAGAGCTGCTTGGAAGCCTGATGGTGTGTGAAGTTAGTGAGCCAAATGGAGTTGTTCTCCCACAAGAACCACTCGGCTGATCCTTCTTCAATATGCCCTTCACCAACATGCAGTGTTTCCTTGATTGAATTAGCTCTCACACCAATATTTGCGTCTAGAGCCTTTGCATTGAGGGCTATGTGCAAAACGGCTGTTGCGCTGAAGTTGCCTGTGAATGTGGAGTTGGTGGCATGTGAAACCCGCATGTGGAGCATTCGTTTGTGTGGGATGCTCACAAAGCTTCAA
>NW_026700235.1:0-27457 GCF_030435755.1 Ochotona princeps | reverse complement strand
ACCACTCGGCTGATCCTTCTTCAATATGCCCTTCACCAACATGCAGTGTTTCCTTGATTGAATAGCTCTCACACCCATATTTGCGTCTAGAGCCTTTGCATTGAGGGCTATCTGAAAACGGTCGTGGCCTGAAGTTGCCTGTGAATGTGGAGTTGGTGGCATGTGAAACCCGCATGTGGAGCATTCGTTTGTGTGGGATGCGCTACCACGTTCAATCCTAGATAATGCAATCAAAAGGCACTAAGCATAGAGTGTGAAAAACTGAGTTTCCTTGAGAGCTGCTTGGAAGCCTGATGGTGTGTGAAGTTAGTGAGCCAAATGGAGTTGTTCTCCCACAAGAACCTCCCGGCTGATCCTTCTTCAATATGCCCTTCACCAACATGCAGTGTTTCCTTGATTGAATACTCGCTCACACCAATATTTGCGTCTAGAGCCTTTTGCATTGAGGGCTATCTGAAAAAGGGTGTGTACTGAAGTTGCCTGAGAATGTGGAGTTGGTGGCATGTGAAAACCCGCATGTGGAGCATTCGTTTGTGTGGGATGCTCACCAAGCTTCATTCAGTCCTAGGCACTCAAAGGGGCACTAAGCTAGAGTGTGAAAACTGAGTTTCCTTGAGAGCTGCTTGGAAGCCTGATGGTGTGTGAAGTTAGTGAGCCAAATGGAGTTGTTCTCCCACAAGAACCACTCGGCTGATCCTTCTTCAATTGCCCTTCACCAACATGCAGTGTTTTCTTGATTGAATTAGCTCTCACACCCATATTTGCCGTCTAGAGCCTTGCATTGAGGCTATCTGAAAACGGCTGTGGCGCTGAAGTTGCCTGTGAATGTGGAGTTGGTGGCATGTGAAACCCGCATGTGGAGCATTCGTTTGTGTGGGATGCTTTACCAAGTTCATTCCTAGATAATGCACTCAAAGGGCACTAAGCATAGAAGTGTGAAAACTGAGTTTCCTTGAGACGTGCTTGGAAGCCTGATGGTGTGTGAAGTTAGTGAGCCAAATGGAGTTGTTCTCCCACAAGAACCACTCGGCTGATCCTTCTTCAATATGCCCTTCACCAACATGCAGTGTTTCCTTGATTGAATTAGCTCTCACACCCATATTTGCGTCTAGAGCCTTTGCATTGAGGGCTATCTGAAAACGGCTGTGGCGCTGAAGTTGCCTGTGAATGTGGATTGGTGGCATGTGAAACCCGCATGTGGAGCATTCGTTTGTGTGGGATGCTTTACCAAGTTCATTCCTAGATAATGCACTCAAAGGGCACTAACGATAGAGTGTGAAAACTGAGTTTCCTTGAGAGCTGCTTGGAAGCCTGATGGTGTGTGAAGTTAGTGAGCCAAATGGAGTTGTTCTCCCCACAAGAACCACTCGGCTGATCCTTCTCAATATGCCCTTCACCAACATGCAGTGTTTCCTTGATTGAATTAGCTCTCACACCCATATTTGCGTCTAGAGCCTTTGCATTGAGGGCTATCTGAAAACGGCTGTGGCGCTGAAGTTGCCTGTGAATGTGGAGTTGGTGGCATGTGAAACCCGCATGTGGAGCATTCGATTGTGTGGGATGCTTACCAAGCTTCATTTCAGTCCTAGGCACTCAAAGGGCACTAAGCATAGAGTGTGAAAACTGAGTTTCCTTGAGAGCTGCTTGGAAGCCTGATGGTGTGTGAAGTTAGTGAGCCAAATGGAGTTGTTCTCCCACAAGAACCACTCGCGTGATCCTTCTTCAATATGCCCTTCACCAACATGCAGTGTTTCCTTGGATTGAATTAGCTCTCACAACCCATATTTGCGTCTAGAGCCTTTGCATTGAGGGCTATCTGAAAACGGCTGTGGCGCTGAAGTTGCCTGTGAATTGGAGTTGGTGGCATGTGAAACCCGCATGTGGAGCATTCGTTTGTGTGGGATGCTTTACCAAGTTCATTCCTAGATAATGCACTCAAAGGGCACTAAGCATAGAGTGTGAAAACTGAGTTTCTCTGAGAGCTGCTTGGAAGCCTGATGGTGTGTGAAGTTAGTGAGCCAAATGGAGTTGTTCTCCCACAAGAACCACTCGGCTGATCCTTCTTCAATATGCCCTTCACCAACATGCAGTGTTTCCTTGATTAATTAGCTCTCACACCCATATTTGCGTCTAGAGCCTTTGCATTGAGGGCTATCTGAAAACGGCTGTGGCGCTGAAGTTGCCTGTGAATGTGGAGTTGGTGGCATGTGAAACCCGCAATGTGGAGCATTCGTTTGTGTGGGATGCTTTAACCAAGTTCATTCCTAGATAATGCACTCAAAGGTCTCAAAGCATAGAGTGTGAAAACTGAGTTTCCTTGAGAGCTGCTTGGAAGCCTGATGGGTGTGTGAAGTTAGTGAGCCAAATGGAGTTGTTCTCCACAAGAAACCACTCGGCTGATCCTCTTCAATATGCCCTTCACCAACATGCAGTGTTTCCTTGATTGAATTAGCTCTCACACCAATATTGCGTGTAGAGCCTTTGCATTGAGGGCTATCTGAAAACGGCTGTGGCGCTGAAGTTACCTGTGAATGTGGAGTTGGTGGCATGTGAAACCCGCATGTGGAGCATTCATTGTGTGGAATGCTTTACCAAGTTCATTCCTAGATAATGCACTCAAAGGGCACTAAGCATAGAGTGTGAAAATTGAGTTTCCTTGAGAGCTGCTTGGAAGCCTGATGGTGTGTGAAGTTAGTGAGCCAAATGGAGTTGTTCTCCCACAAGAACCACTCGGCTGATCCTTCTTCAATATGCCCTTCACCAACATGCAGTGTTTCCTTGATTGACTTACGCTCACACCAATATTTGCGTCTAGAGCCTTTGCATTGAGGGGCTATCTGAAAACGGCTGTGGCGCTGAAGTTGCCTGAGAATGTGGAGTTGGTGGCATGTGAAACCCGCATGTGGAGCATTTGATTGTGTGGATGCTCTACCAGGATCATACCCAGAAAATGCACTCAAAGGGCGTTAAGCATAGAGTGTGAAAACTGAGTTTCATTGAGAGCTGCTTGGAAGCTGATGGTGTGTGAAGTTAGTGAGCCAAATGGAGTTGTTCTTCCACAAGAACCACTCGGCTGATCCTTCTTCAATATGCCCTTCACCAACATGCAGTGTTTCCTTGATTGAATTAGCTCTCACACCCATATTTGCGTCTAGAGCCTTTGCATTGAGGCTATCTGAAAACGGCTGTGGCGCTGAAGTTGCCTGTGAATGTGGAGATTGGTGGCATGTGAAACCCGCATGTGGAGCATTCGTTTGTGTGGGATGCTTTACCAAGTTCATTCCTAGATAATGCACTCAAAGGGCACTAAGCATAGAGTGTGAAAACTGAGTTTCCTTGAGAGCTGCTTGGAAGCCTGATGGTGTGTGAAGTTAGTGAGCCAAATGGAGTTGTTCTCCCACAAGAACCACTCGGCTGATCCTTCTTCAATATGCCCTTCACCAACATGCAGTGTTTCCTTGATTGAATTAGCTCTCACACCAATATTTGTGTCTAGAGCCTTTGCATTGAGGGCTATCTGAAAACGGCTGTGGCGCTGAAGTTGCTGTGAATGTGGAGTTGGTGGCATGTGAAACCCGCATGTGGAGCATTCATTGTGTGAATGCTTTACAAGTTCATTCCTAGATAATGCACTCAAAAGGGCACTAAGCATAGAGTGTAGAAATTGAGTTTCCTTGAGAGCTGCTTGGAAGCCTGATGGTGAGTGAAGTAGTGAGCCAAATGAGTTGTTCTCCCACAAGAACCACTCGGCTGATCCCTTCTTCAATATGCCCTTCACCAACATGCAGTGTTTCCTTGATTGAATTAGCTCTCACACCAATATTTGCGTCTAGAGCCTTTGCATTGAGGGCTATCTGAAAACGGCTGTGGCGTGAAGTTGCCTGAGAATGTGGAGTTGGTGGCATTGTGAAACCCGCATGTGGAGCATTCGATTGTGTGGGATGCTTTACCAAGTTCATTCCTAGATAATGCACTCAAAGGTCTCAAAGCATAGAGTGTGAAAACTGAGTTTCCTTGAGAGCTGCTTGGAAGCCTGATGGTGTTGAAGTTAGTGAGCCAAATGGAGTTGTTTCTCCCACAAGAACCACTCGGCTGATCCTTCTTCCATATGCCCTTCACCAACATGCAGTGTTTCCTTGATTGAATTAGCTCTCACACCAATATTTGCGTCTAGAGCCTTTGCATTGAGGGCTATCTGAAAACGGCTGTGGCGCTGAAGTTGCCTGAGAATGTGGAGTTGGTGGCATGTGAAAACCGCATGTGGAGCATTCGATTGTGTGGGATGCTCTACCCAGGATCATTCCCAGAAAATGCACTCAAAGGGCACTAAGCATAGAGTGTGAAAACTGAGTTTCCCTTGAGAGCTGCTTGGAAGCCTGATGGTGTGTGAAGTTAGTGAGCCAAATGGAGTTGTTCTCCCACAAGAACCACTCGGCTGATCCTTCTTCAATATGCCCTTCACCAACATGCAGTGTTTCCTTGATTGAATTAGCTCTCACACCCATATTTGCGTCTAGAGCCTTTGCATTGAGGGCTATCTGAAAACGGCTGTGGCGCTGAAGTTGCCTGTGAATGTGGAGTTGGTGGCATGTGAAACCCGCATGTGGAGCATTCGTTTGTGTGGATGCTTTACCAAGTTCATTCCTAGATAAGGCACTCAAAGGGCACTAAGCATAGAGTGTGAAAACTGAGTTTCCTTGAGAGCTGCTTGGAAGCCTGATGGTGTGTGAAGTTAGTGAGCCAAATGGAGTTGTTCTCCACAAGAACCACTCGGCTGATCCTTCTTCAATATGCCCTTCACCAACATGCAGTGTTTCCTTGATTGAATTAGCTGTCACACCAATATTTGCGTCTGGAGCCTTTGCATTGAGGGCTATCTGAAAACGGCTGTGGCGCTGAAGTTGCCTGTGAATGTGGAGTTGGTGGCATGTGAAACCCGCATGTGGAGCATTCGTTTGTGTGGGATGCTCTACCAGGTTCAATCCTAGATAATGCAATCAAAAGGCACTAAACATAGAGTGTGAAAACTGAGATTCCTTAAGAGCTGCTTAGAAGCCTGATGGTGTGTGAAGTTAGTGAGCCAAAAGGAGTTGTTCTCCACAAGAACCACTCGGCTGATCCTTCTTCAATATGCCCTTCACCAACATGCAGTGCTTCCTTGATTGAATTAGCTCTCACACCAATATTTGCATCTAGAGCTTTGCATTGAGGCTATCTGAAAACGGCTGTGGCGCTGAAGTTGCCTGATAATGTTGAGTTGGTGCATGTGAAACCCGCATGTGGAGGATTCGTTTGTGTGTAATGCTCACCAAGCTTCATTTCACTCCTAGGAACTCAAAGGGCACTAAGCATAGAGTGTGAAAACTGAGTTTCCTTGAGAGCTGCTTGGATGCCTGATGGTGTGTGAAGTTAGTGAGCCAAATGGAGTTGTTCTCCCACAAGAACCACTCGGCTGATCCTTCTTCAATATGCCCTTCACCAACATGCAGTGCTTCCTTGATTGAATTACTCACACCCATATTTGCATCTAGAGCCTTTGCATTGAGGGCTATCTGAAAACGGCTGTGGCGCTGAATTTTCCTGATAATGTTGAGTTGGTGGCATGTGAAACCCGCATGTGGAGCATTCGTTTGTGTGGGATGCTCACCAAGCTTCATTTCACCCCTAGGGACTCAAAGGGCACTAAGCATAGAGTGTGAAAACTGAGTTTCCTTGAGAGCTGCTTGGAAGCCTGATGGTGTGTGAAGTTAGTGAGCCAAATGGAGTTGTTCTCCCACAAGAACCACTCGGCTGATCCTTCTTCAATATGCCCTTCACCAACATGCAGTGTTTCCTTGATTGAATTAGCTCTCACACCAATATTTGCGTCTAGAGCCTTTGCATTGAGGGCTATCTGAAAACGGCTGTGGCGCTGAAGTTGCCTGAGAATGTGGAGTTGGTGGCATGTGAAACCCGCATGTGGAGCATTCGATTGTGTGGGATGCTCTACCAGGATCATTCCTAGATAATGCACTCAAAGGGCACTAAGCATAGAGTGTGAAAACTGAGTTTCCTTGAGAGCTGCTTGGAAGCCTGATGGTGTGTGAAGTTAGTGAGCCAAATGGAGTTGTTCTCCCACAAGAACCACTCGGCTGATCCTTCTTCAATATGCCCTTCACCAACATGCAGTGTTTCCTTGATTGAATTAGCTCTCACACCCATATTTGCGTCTAGAGCCTTTGCATTGAGGGCTATCTGAAAACGGCTGTGGCGCTGAAGTTGCCTGAGAATGTTGAGTTGGTGGCATGTGAAACCCGCATGTGGAGCATTCGTTTGTGTGGGATGCTCACCAAGCTTCATTTCAGGCCTAGGCACTCAAAGGGCACTAAGCATAGAGTGTGAAAACTGAGTTTCCTTGAGAGCTGCTTGGAAGCCTGATGGTGTGTGAAGTTAGTGAGCCAAATGGAGTTGTTCTCCCACAAGAACCACTCGGCTGATCCTTCTTCAATATGCCCTTCACCAACATGCAGTGTTTCCTTGATTGAATTAGCTCTCACACCCATATTTGCGTCTAGAGCCTTTGCATTCAGGGCTATCTGAAAACGGCTGTGGCGCTGAAGTTGCCTGAGAATGTGGAGTTGGTGGCATGTGAAACCCGCATGTGGAGCATTCGATTGTGTGGGATGCTCACCAAGCTTCATTTCAGTCCTAGGCACTCAAAGGGCACTAAGCATAGAGTGTGAAAACTGAGTTTCCTTGAGAGCTGCTTAGAAGCCTGATGGTGTGTGAAGTTAGTGAGCCAAATGGAGTTGTTCTCCCACAAGAACCACTCGGCTGATCCTTCTTCAATATGCCCTTCACCAACATGCAGTGTTTCCTTGATTGAATTAGCTGTCACACCAATATTTGCGTCTGGAGCCTTTGCATTGAGGGCTATCTGAAAACGGCTGTGGCGCTGAAGTTGCCTGTGAATGTGGAGTTGGTGGCATGTGAAACCCGCATGTGGAGCATTCGTTTGTGTGGGATGCTTTACCAAGTTCATTCCTAGATAAGGCACTCAAAGGGCACTAAGCATAGAGTGTGAAAACTGAGTTTCCTTGAGAGCTGCTTGGAAGCCTGATGGTGTGTGAAGTTAGTGAGCCAAATGGAGTTGTTCTCCCACAAGAACCACTCGGCTGATCCTTCTTCAATATGCCCTTCACCAACATGCAGTGTTTCCTTGATTGAATTAGCTGTCACACCAATATTTGCGTCTGGAGCCTTTGCATTGAGGGCTATCTGAAAACGGCTGTGGCGCTGAAGTTGCCTGTGAATGTGGAGTTGGTGGCATGTGAAACCCGCATGTGGAGCATTCGTTTGTGTGGGATGCTCTACCAGGTTCAATCCTAGATAATGCAATCAAAAGGCACTAAACATAGAGTGTGAAAACTGAGATTCCTTAAGAGCTGCTTAGAAGCCTGATGGTGTGTGAAGTTAGTGAGCCAAATGGAGTTGTTCTCCCACAAGAACCACTCGGCTGATCCTTCTTCAATATGCCCTTCACCAACATGCAGTGCTTCCTTGATTGAATTAGCTCTCACACCAATATTTGCATCTAGAGCCTTTGCATTGAGGGCTATCTGAAAACGGCTGTGGCGCTGAAGTTGCCTGATAATGTTGAGTTGGTGGCATGTGAAACCCGCATGTGGAGGATTCGTTTGTGTGTAATGCTCACCAAGCTTCATTTCACTCCTAGGAACTCAAAGGGCACTAAGCATAGAGTGTGAAAACTGAGTTTCCTTGAGAGCTGCTTGGAAGCCTGATGGTGTGTGAAGTTAGTGAGCCAAATGGAGTTGTTCTCCCACAAGAACCACTCGGCTGATCCTTCTTCAATATGCCCTTCACCAACATGCAGTGTTTCCTTGATTGAATTAGCTCTCACACCCATATTTGCGTCTAGAGCCTTTGCATTGAGGGCTATCTGAAAACGGAGGTGGCGCTGAAGTTGCCTGTGAATGTGGAGTTGGTGGCATGTGAAACCCGCATGTGGAGCATTCGTTTGTGTGGGATGCTTTACCACGTTCAATCCTAGATAATGCAATCAAAAGGCACTAAGCATAGAGTGTGAAAACTGAGTTTCCTTGAGAGCTGCTTAGAAGCCTGATGGTGTGTGAAGTTAGTGAGCCAAATGGAGTTGTTCTCCCACAAGAACCACTCGGCTGATCCTTCTTCAATATGCCCTTCACCAACATGCAGTGTTTCCTTGATTGAATTAGCTCTCACACCCATATTTGCGTCTAGAGCCTTTGCATTGAGGGCTATCTAAAAACGGCTGTGGTGCTGAAGTTGCCTGAGAATGTGGAGTTGGTGGCATGTGAAACCCGCATGTGGAGCATTCGATTGTGTATGATGCTCTACTAGGATCATTCCCAGAAAATGCACTCAAAGGGGGTTAAGCATGGAGTGTGAAAACTGAGTTTCCTTGAGAGCTGCTTGGAAGCCTGATGGTGTGTGAAGTTAGTGAGCCAAATGGAGTTGTTCTCCCACAAGAACCACTCGGCTGATCCTTCTTCAATATGCCCTTCACCAACATGCAGTGTTTCCTTGATTGAATTAGCTGTCACACCAATATTTGCGTCTGGAGCCTTTGCATTGAGGGCTATCTGAAAACGGCTGTGGCGCTGAAGTTGCCTGTGAATGTGGAGTTGGTGGCATGTGAAACCCGCATGTGGAGCATTCATTTGTGTGGGATGCTCTACCAGGTTCAATCCTAGATAATGCAATCAAAAAGCACTAAACATAGAGTGTGAAAACTGAGTTTCCTTGAGAGCTGCTTGGATGCCTGATGGTGTGTGAAGTTAGTGAGCCAAATGGAGTTGTTCTCCCACAAGAACCACTCGGCTGATCCTTCTTCAATATGCCCTTCACCAACATGCAGTGCTTCCTTGATTGAATTAGCTCTCACACCCATATTTGCATCTAGAGCCTTTGCATTGAGGGCTATCTGAAAACGGCTGTGGCGCTGAATTTTCCTGATAATGTTGAGTTGGTGGCATGTGAAACCCGCATGTGGAGCATTCGTTTGTGTGGGATGCTCACCAAGCTTCATTTCACCCCTAGGGACTCAAAGGGCACTAAGCATAGAGTGTGAAAACTGAGTTTCCTTGAGAGCTGCTTGGAAGCCTGATGGTGTGTGAAGTTAGTGAGCCAAATGGAGTTGTTCTCCCACAAGAACCACTCGGCTGATCCTTCTTCAATATGCCCTTCACCAACATGCAGTGTTTCCTTGATTGAATTAGCTCTCACACCAATATTTGCGTCTAGAGCCTTTGCATTGAGGGCTATCTGAAAACGGCTGTGGCGCTGAAGTTGCCTGAGAATGTGGAGTTGGTGGCATGTGAAACCCGCATGTGGAGCATTCGATTGTGTGGGATGCTCTACCAGGATCATTCCTAGATAATGCACTCAAAGGGCACTAAGCATAGAGTGTGAAAACTGAGTTTCCTTGAGAGCTGCTTGGAAGCCTGATGGTGTGTGAAGTTAGTGAGCCAAATGGAGTTGTTCTCCCACAAGAACCACTCGGCTGATCCTTCTTCAATATGCCCTTCACCAACATGCAGTGTTTCCTTGATTGAATTAGCTCTCACACCCATATTTGCGTCTAGAGCCTTTGCATTGAGGGCTATCTGAAAACGGCTGTGGCGCTGAAGTTGCCTGAGAATGTTGAGTTGGTGGCATGTGAAACCCGCATGTGGAGCATTCGTTTGTGTGGGATGCTCACCAAGCTTCATTTCAGGCCTAGGCACTCAAAGGGCACTAAGCATAGAGTGTGAAAACTGAGTTTCCTTGAGAGCTGCTTGGAAGCCTGATGGTGTGTGAAGTTAGTGAGCCAAATGGAGTTGTTCTCCCACAAGAACCACTCGGCTGATCCTTCTTCAATATGCCCTTCACCAACATGCAGTGTTTCCTTGATTGAATTAGCTCTCACACCCATATTTGCGTCTAGAGCCTTTGCATTCAGGGCTATCTGAAAACGGCTGTGGCGCTGAAGTTGCCTGAGAATGTGGAGTTGGTGGCATGTGAAACCCGCATGTGGAGCATTCGATTGTGTGGGATGCTCACCAAGCTTCATTTCAGTCCTAGGCACTCAAAGGGCACTAAGCATAGAGTGTGAAAACTGAGTTTCCTTGAGAGCTGCTTAGAAGCCTGATGGTGTGTGAAGTTAGTGAGCCAAATGGAGTTGTTCTCCCACAAGAACCACTCGGCTGATCCTTCTTCAATATGCCCTTCACCAACATGCAGTGTTTCCTTGATTGAATTAGCTGTCACACCAATATTTGCGTCTGGAGCCTTTGCATTGAGGGCTATCTGAAAACGGCTGTGGCGCTGAAGTTGCCTGTGAATGTGGAGTTGGTGGCATGTGAAACCCGCATGTGGAGCATTCGTTTGTGTGGGATGCTCTACCAGGTTCAATCCTAGATAATGCAATCAAAAGGCACTAAACATAGAGTGTGAAAACTGAGTTTCCTTAAGAGCTGCTTAGAAGCCTGATGGTGTGTGAAGTTAGTGAGCCAAATGGAGTTGTTCTCCCACAAGAACCACTCGGCTGATCCTTCTTCAATATGCCCTTCACCAACATGATGTGAAACCCGCATGTGGAGCATTCGATTGTGTGGGATGCTCTACCAGGATCATTCCTAGATAATGCACTCAAAGGGCACTAAGCATAGAGTGTGAAAACTGAGTTTCCTTGAGAGCTGCTTGGAAGCCTGATGGTGTGTGAAGTTAGTGAGCCAAATGGAGTTGTTCTCCCACAAGAACCACTCGGCTGATCCTTCTTCAATATGCCCTTCACCAACATGCAGTGTTTCCTTGATTGAATTAGCTGTCAAACCAATATTTGCGTCTGGAGCCTTTGCATTGAGGGCTATCTGAAAACGGCTGTGGCGCTGAAGTTGCCTGTGAATGTGGAGTTGGTGGCATGTGAAACCCGCATGTGGAGCATTCGTTTGTGTGGGATGCTCTACCAGGTTCAATCCTAGATAATGCAATCAAAAGGCACTAAACATAGAGTGTGAAAACTGAGTTTCCTTGAGAGCTGCTTGGATTCCTGATGGTGTGTGAAGTTAGTGAGCCAAATGGAGTTGTTCTCCCACAAGAACCACTCGGCTGATCCTTCTTCAATATGCCCTTCACCAACATGCAGTGCTTCCTTGATTGAATTAGGTCTCACACCAATATTTGCATCTAGAGCCTTTGCATTGAGGGCTATCTGAAAACGGCTGTGGTGCTGAAGTTGCATGAGAATGTTGAGTTGGTGGCATGTGAAACCCGCATGTGGAGCATTCGTTTGTGTGGGATGCTCACCAAGCTTCATTTCACTCCTAGGCACTAAAAGGGCACTAAGCATAGAGTGTGAAAACTGAGTTTCCTTGAGAGCTGCTTGGAAGCCTGATGGTGTGTGAAGTTAGTGAGCCAAATGGAGTTGTTCTCCCACAAGAACCACTCGGCTGATCCTTCTTCAATATGCCCTTCACCAACATGCAGTGTTTCCTTGATTGAATTAGCTCTCATACCCATATTTGCGTCTAGAGCCTTTGCATTGAGGGCTATCTGAAAACGGAGGTGGCGCTGAAGTTGGCTGTGAATGTGGAGTTGGTGGCATGTGAAACCCGCATGTGGAGCATTCGATTGTGTGGGATGCTCTACTAGGATCATTCCCAGAAAATGCACTCAAAGCGCACTAAGCATAGAGTGTGAAAACTGAGTTTCCTTGAGAGCTGCTTGGAAGCCTGATGGTGTGTGAAGTTAGTGAGCCAAATGGAGTTGTTCTCCCACAAGAACCACTCGGCTGATCCTTCTTCAATATGCCCTTCACCAACATGCAGGGCTTCCTTGATTGAATTAGCTCTCACACCAATATTTGCGTGTAGAGCCTTTGCATTGAGGGCTATCTGAAAACGGCTGTGGCGCTGAAGTTGCCTGAGAATGTGGAGTTGGTGGCATGTGAAACCCGCATGTGGAGCATTCGTTTGTGTGGGATGCTCACCAAGCTTCATTTCACTCCTAGGCACTCAAAGGGCACTAAGCATAGAGTGTGAAAACTGAGTTTCCTTGAGAGCTGCTTGGAAGCCTGATGGTGTGTGAAGTTAGTGAGCCAAATGGAGTTGTTCTCCCACAAGAACCACTCGGCTGATCCTTCTTCAATATGCCCTTCACCAACATGCAGTGTTTCCTTGATTGAATTAGCTCTCACACCCATATTTGCGTCTAGAGCCTTTGCATTGAGGGCTATCTGAAAACGGCTGTGGCGCTGAAGTTGCCTGTGAATGTGGAGTTGGTGGCATGTGAAACCCGCATGTGGAGCATTCGTTTGTGTGGGATGCTCTACCAGGTTCATTCCTAGATAATGCACTCAAAGGGCACTAAGCATAGAGTGTGAAAACTGAGTTTCCTTGAGAGCTGCTTGGAAGCCTGATGGTGTGTGAAGTTAGTGAGCCAAATGGAGTTGTTCTCCCACAAGAACCACTCGGCTGATCCTTCTTCAATATGCCCTTCACCAACATGCAGTGTTTCCTTGATTGAATTAGCTCTCACACCCATATTTGCGTGTAGAGCCTTTGCATTGAGGGCTATCTGAAAACGGAGGTGGCGCTGAAGTTGCCTGAGAATGTGGAGTTGGTGGCATGTGAAACCCGCATGTGGAGCATTCGTTTGTGTGGGATGCTCTACCACGTTCAATCCTAGATAATGCAATCAAAAGGCACTAAGCATAGAGTGTGAAAACTGAGTTTCCTTGAGAGCTGCTTAGAAGCCTGATGGTGTGTGAAGTTAGTGAGCCAAATGGAGTTGTTCTCCCACAAGAACCACTCGGCTGATCCTTCTTCAATATGCCCTTCACCAACATGCAGTGTTTCCTTGACTGAATTAGCTCTCACACCCATATTTGCGTCTAGAGCCTTTGCATTGAGGGCTATCTGAAAACGGCTGTGGCGCTGAAGTTGCCTGAGAATGTGGAGTTGGTGGCATGTGAAACCCGCATGTGGAGCATTCGATTGTGTGGGATGCTCTACTAGGATCATTCCCAGAAAATGCACTCAAAGCGCGTTAAGCATAGAGTGTGAAAACTGAGTTTCCTTGAGAGCTGCTTGGAAGCCTGATGGTGTGTGAAGTTAGTGAGCCAAATGGAGTTGTTCTCCCACAAGAACCACTCGGCTGATCCTTCTTCAATATGCCCTTCACCAACATGCAGTGTTTCCTTGATTGAATTAGCTCTCACACCCATATTTGCGTCTAGAGCCTTTGCATTGAGGGCTATCTGAAAACGGCTGTGGCGCTGAAGTTGCCTGAGAATGTGGAGTTGGTGGCATGTGAAACCCGCATGTGGAGCATTCGTTTGTGTGGGATGCTCACCAAGCTTCATTTCACTCCTAGGCACTCAAAGGGCACTAAACATAGAGTGTGAAAACTGAGTTTCCTTGAGAGCTGCTTGGAAGCCTGATGGTGTGTGAAGTTAGTGAGCCAAATGGAGTTGTTCTCCCACAAGAACCACTCGGCTGATCCTTCTTCAATATGCCCTTCACCAACATGCAGTGTTTCCTTGATTGAATTAGCTCTCACACCCATATTTGCGTCTAGAGCCTTTGCATTGAGGGCTATCTGAAAACGGCTGTGGCGCTCAAGTTGCCTGTGAATGTGGAGTTGGTGGCATGTGAAACCCGCATGTGGAGCATTCGTTTGTGTGGAATGCTCACCAAGCTTCATTTCATTCCTAGGCACTCAAAGGGAACTAAGCATAGAGTGTGAAAACTGAGTTTCCTTGAGAGCTGCTTGGAAGCCTGATGGTGTGTGAAGTTAGTGAGCCAAATAGAGTTGTTCTCCCACAAGAACCACTCGGCTGATCCTTCTTCAATATGCCCTTCACCAACATGCAGTGTTTCCTTGATTGAATTAGCTCTCACACCCATATTTGCGTCTAGAGCCTTTGCATTGAGGGCTATCTGAAAACGGCTGTGGCGCTGAAGTTGCCTGAGAATGTGGAGTTGGTGGCATGTGAAACCCGCATGTGGAGCATTCGTTTGTGTGGGATGCTCTACCAGGTTCGTTCTGAGATAATGCACACACAGGGCACTAAGCATAGAGTGTGAAAACTGAGTTTCCTTGAGAGGTGCTTGGAAGCCAGATGGTGTGTGAAGTTAGTGAGCCAAATGGAGTTGTTCTCCCACAAGAACCACTCGGCTGATCCTTCTTCAATATGCCCTTCACCAACATGCAGTGTTTCCTTGATTGAATTAGCTCTCACACCAATATTTGCGTCTAGAGCCTTTGCATTGAGGGCTATCTGAAAACGGCTGTGGTGCTGAAGTTGCCTGAGAATGTGGAGTTGGTGGCATGTGAAACCCGCATGTGGAGCATTCGTTTGTGTGGGATGCTCACCAAGCTTCCTTTCAGTCCTAGGCACTCAAAGGGCACTAAGCATAGAGTGTGAAAACGGAGTTTCCTGGAGAGCTGCTTGTAAGCCTGATGGTGTGTGACGTTAGTGAGCCAAATGGAGTTGTTCTCCCACAAGAAGCACTCGGCTAATGCTTCTTCAATATGCCCGTCACCAACATGCAGTGTTGCCTTGACCTATCATACTCAGATTCGAATATGTGATTCCAGAACCTTTGCATTTGGGGCTATCTGAAAACGGCTGTGGCGCTGAAGTTGTCTCTGAATGTGGAGTTCGTAGCATGTGAAACCCGCATGCGGAGCACTGGTTTGTGTGCGATACTCAGCAAACTTCATTTCAGTCCAATGCGCTCAATGGGCATTTAGCATAAAGGGTGAAAACGGAGTTTCCTTGAGAGCTGCTTGGAAGCCTGATGGTGTGTGAAGTTAGTGAGCCAAATGGAGTTGTTCTCCCACAAGAACCACTCGGCTGATCCTTCTTCAATATGCCCTTCACCAACATGCAGTGTTTCCTTGATTGAATTATCTATCACACCAATATTTGCGTCTAGAGCCTTTGCATTGAGGGCTATCTGAAAACGGCTGTGGCGCTGAAGTTGCCTGAGAATGTGGAGTTGGTGGCATGTGAAACCAGCATGTGGAGCATTCGTTTGTGTGGGATGCTTTACCAAGTTCATTCCTAGATAATGCACTCAAAGGGCACTAAGCATAGAGTGTGAAAACTGAGTTTCCTTGAGAGCTGCTTGGAAGCCTGATGGTGTGTGAAGTTAGTGAGCCAAATGGAGTTGTTCTCCCACAAGAACCACTCGGCTGATCCTTCTTCAATATGCCCTTCACCAACATGCAGTGTTTCCTTGATTGAATTAGCTCTCACACCCATATTTGCGTCTAGAGCCTTTGCATTGAGGGCTATCTGAAAACGGCTGTGGCGCTGAAGTTGCCTGTGAATGTGGAGTTGGTGGCATGTGAAACCCGCATGTGGAGCATTCGTTTGTGTGGGATGCTCATCAAGCTTCATTTCACTCCTAGGCACTCAAAGGGCACTAAGCATAGAGTGTGAAAACTGAGTTTCCTTGAGAGCTGCTTGGAAGCCTGATGGTGTGTGAAGTTAGTGAGCCAAATGGAGTTGTTCTCCCACAAGAACCACTCGGCTGATCCTTCTTCAATATGCCCTTCACCAACATGCAGTGTTTCCTTGATTGAATTAGCTCTCACACCAATATTTGCGTCTAGAGCCTTTGCATTGAGGGCTATCTGAAAACGGCTGTGGCACTCAAGTTGCCTGTGAATGTGGAGTTGGTGGCATGTGAAACCCGCATGTGGAGCATTCGTTTGTGTGGGATGCTCACCAAGCTTCATTTCACTTCTAGGCACTCAAAGGGCACTAAGCATAGAGTGTGAAAACTGAGTTTCCTTGAGAGCTGCTTGGAAGCCTGATGGTGTTTGAAGTTAGTGAGCCAAATGGAGTTGTTCTCCCACAAGAACCACTCGGCTGATCCTTCTTCAATATGCCCTTCACCAACATGCAGTGTTTCCTTGATTGAATTAGCTCTCACACCAATATTTGCGTCTAGAGCCTTGGCATTGAGGGCTATCTGAAAACGGCTGTGGCGCTGAAGTTGCCTGAGAATGTGGAGTTGGTGGCATGTGAAACCCGCATGTGGAGCATTCGTTTGTGTGGGATGCTCACCAAGCTTCATTTCAGTCCTAGGCACTCAAAGGGCACTAAGCATAGAGTGTGAAAACTGAATTTCCTTGAGAGCTGCTTGGAAGCCTGATGGTGTGTGAAGTTAGTGAGCCAAATGGAGTTGTTCTCCCACAAGAACCACTCGGCTGATCCTTCTTCAATATGCCCTTCACCAACATGCAGTGTTTCCTTGATTGAATTAGCTCTCACACCAATATTTGCGTCTAGAGCCTTTGCATTGAGGGCTATCTGAAAACGGCTGTGGCGCTCAAGTTGCCTGTGAATGTGGAGTTGGTGGCATGTGAAACCCGCATGTGGAGCATTCGTTTGTGTGGGATGCTTTACCAAGTTCATTCCTAGATAATGCACTCAAAGGGCACTAAGCATAGAGTGTGAAAACTGAGTTTCCTTGAGAGCTGCTTGGAAGCCTGATGGTGTGTGAAGTTAGTGAGCCAAATGGAGTTGTTCTCCCACAAGAACCACTCGGCTGATCCTTCTTCAATATGCCCTTCACCAACATGCAGTGTTTCCTTGATTGAATTAGCTCTCACACCAATATTTGCGTCTAGAGACTTTGCATTGAGGGCTATCTGAAAACGGCTGTGGCGCTGAAGTTGCCTGAGAATGTGGAGTTGGTGGCATGTGAAACCCGCATGTGGAGCATTCGTTTGTGTGGGATGCTCTACCAAGTTCATTCCTAGATAATGCACTCAAAGGGCACTAAGCATAGAGTGTGAAAACTGAGTTTCCTTGAGAGCTGCTTGGAAGCCTGATGGTGTGTGAAGTTAGTGAGCCAAATGGAGTTGTTCTCCCACAAGAACCACTCGGCTGATCCTTCTTCAATATGCCCTTCACCAACATGCAGTGTTTCCTTGATTGAATTAGCTCTCACACCCATATTTGCGTCTAGAGCCTTTGCATTGAGGGCTATCTGAAAACGGCTGTGGCGCTGAAGTTGCCTGTGAATGTGGAGTTGGTGGCATGTGAAACCCGCATGTGGAGCATTCGTTTGTGTGGGATGCTTTACCAAGTTCATTCCTAGATAATGCACTCAAAGGGCACTAAGCATAGAGTGTGAAAACTGAGTTTCCTTGAGAGCTGCTTGGAAGCCTGATGGTGTGTGAAGTTAGTGAGCCAAATGGAGTTGTTCTCCCACAAGAACCACTCGGCTGATCCTTCTTCAATATGCCCTTCACCAACATGCAGTGTTTCCTTGATTGAATTAGCTCTCACACCCATATTTGCGTCTAGAGCCTTTGCATTGAGGGCTATCTGAAAATGGCTGTGGCGCTGAAGTGGCCTGAGAATGTAGAGTTGGTGGCATGTGAAACCTGCATTTGGAGCATTCGTTTGTGTGGGATGCTCACCAAGCTTCATTTCAGTCCTAGGCACTCAAAGGGCACTAAGCATAGAGTGTGAAAACTGAGTTTCCTTGAGAGCTGCTTGGAAGCCTGATGGTGTGTGACGTTAGTGAGCCAAATGGAGTTGTTCTCCCACAAGAACCACTCGGCTGATCCTTCTTCAATATGCCCTTCACCAACATGCAGTGTTTCCTTGATTGAATTAGCTCTCACACCCATATTTGCGTCTAGAGCCTTTGCATTGAGGGCTATCTGAAAACGGCTGTGGTGCTGAAGTTGCCTGAGAATGTTGAGTTGGTGGCATGTGAAACCCGCATGTGGAGCATTCGTTTGTGTGGGATGCTCACCAAGCTTCCTTTCAGTCCTAGGCACTCAAAGGGCACTAAGCATAGAGTGTGAAAACGGAGTTTCCTGGAGAGCTGCTTGTAAGCCTGATGGTGTGTGACGTTAGTGAGCCAAATGGAGTTGTTCTCCCACAAGAAGCACTCGGCTAATGCTTCTTCAATATGCCCGTCACCAACATGCAGTGTTTCCTTGACCTATCATACTCAGAGACGAATATGTGATTCCAGAACCTTTGCATTTGGGGCTATCTGAAAACGGCTGTGGCGCTGAAGTTGTCTCTGAATGTGGAGTTGGTAGCATGTGAAACCCGCATGTGAAGCATTCGTTTGTGTGAGATACTCAGCAAACTTCATTTAAGTCCAATGCGCTGAATGGGCATTTAGCATAAAGGGTGAAAACGGAGTTTCCTTGAGAGCTGCTTGGAAGCCTGATGGTGTGTGAAGTTAGTGAGCCAAATGGAGTTGTTCTCCCACAAGAACCACTCGGCTGATCCTTCTTCAATATGCCCTTCACCAACATGCAGTGTTTCCTTGATTGAATTAGCTATCACACCCATATTTGCGTCTAGAGCCTTTGCATTGAGGGCTATCTGAAAACGGCTGTGGCGCTGAAGTTGCCTGAGAATGTGGAGTTGGTGGCATGTGAAACCAGCATGTGGAGCATTCGTTTGTGTGGGATGCTTTACCAAGTTAATTCCTAGATAATGCACTCAAAGGGCACTAAGCATAGAGTGTGAAAACTGAGTTTCCTTGAGAGCTGCTTGGAAGCCTGATGGTGTGTGAAGTTAGTGAGCCAAATGGAGTTGTTCTCCCACAAGAACCACTCGGCTGATCCTTCTTCAATATGCCCTTCACCAACATGCAGTGTTTCCTTGATTGAATTAGCTCTCACACCCATATTTGCGTCTAGAGCCTTTGCATTGAGGGCTATCTGAAAACGGCTGTGGCGCTGAAGTTGCCTGTGAATGTGGAGTTGGTGGCATGTGAAACCCGCATGTGGAGCATTCGTTTGTGTGGGATGCTCACCAAGCTTCATTTCAGTCCTAGGCACTCAAAGGGCACTAAGCATAGAGTGTGAAAACTGAGTTTCCTTGAGAGCTGCTTGGAAGCCTGATGGTGTGTGAAGTTAGTGAGCCAAATGGAGTTATTCTCCCACAAGAACCACTCGGCTGATCCTTCTTCAATATGCCCTTCACCAACATGCAGTGTTTCCTTGATTGAATTAGCTCTCACACCAATATTTGCGTCTAGAGCCTTTGCATTGAGGGCTATCTGAAAACGGCTGTGGCACTCAAGTTGCCTGTGAATGTGGAGTTGGTGGCATGTGAAACCCGCATGTGGAGCATTCGTTTGTGTGGGATGCTCACCAAGCTTCGTTTCACTTCTAGGCACTCAAAGGGCACTAAGCATAGAGTGTGAAAACTGAGTTTCCTTGAGAGCTGCTTGGAAGCCTGATGGTGTGTGAAGTTAGTGAGCCAAATGGAGTTGTTCTCCCACAAGAACCACTCGGCTGATCCTTCTTCAATATGCCCTTCACCAACATGCAGTGTTTCCTTGATTGAATTAGCTCTCACACCAATATTTGCGTCTAGAGCCTGGCATTGAGGGCTATCTGAAAACGGCTGTGGCGCTGAAGTTGCCTGAGAATGTGGAGTTGGTGGCATGTGAAACCCGCATGTGGAGCATTCGTTTGTGTGGGATGCTCACCAAGCTTCATTTCAGTCCTAGGCACTCAAAGGGCACTAAGCATAGAGTGTGAAACCTGAGTTTCCTTGAGAGCTGTTTGGAAACCTGATGGTGTGTGAAGTTAGTGAGCCAAATGGAGTTGTTCTCCCACAAGAACCACTCGGCTGATCCTTCTTCAATATGCCCTTCACCAACATGCAGTGTTTCCTTGATTGAATTAGCTCTCACACCCATATTTGTGTCTAGAGCCTTTGCATTGAGGGCTATCTGAAAACGGCTGTGGCGCTGAAGTTGCCTGTGAATGTGGAGTTGGTGGCATGTGAAACCCGCATGTGGAGCATTCGTTTGTGTGGGATGCGCTACCACGTTCAATCCTAGATAATGCAATCAAAAGGCACTAAGCATAGAGTGTGAAAACTGAGTTTCCTTGAGAGCTGCTTGGAAGCCTGATGGTGTGTGAAGTTAGTGAGCCAAATGGAGTTGTTCTCCCACAAGAACCACCCGGCTGATCCTTCTTCAATATGCCCTTCACCAACATGCAGTGTTTCCTTGATTGAATTAGCTCTCACACCAATATTTGCGTCTAGAGCCTTTGCATTGAGGGCTATCTGAAAAAGGGTGTGGTACTGAAGTTGCCTGAGAATGTGGAGTTGGTGGCATGTGAAACCCGCATGTGGAGCATTCGTTTGTGTGGGATGCTCACCAAGCTTCATTTCAGTCCTAGGCACTCAAAGGGCACTAAGCATAGAGTGTGAAAACTGAGTTTCCTTGAGAGCTGCTTGGAAGCCTGATGGTGTGTGAAGTTAGTGAGCCAAATGGAGTTGTTCTCCCACAAGAACCACTCGGCTGATCCTTCTTCAATATGCCCTTCACCAACATGCAGTGTTTCCTTGATTGAATTAGCTCTCACACCCATATTTGCGTCTAGAGCCTTTGCATTGAGGGCTATCTGAAAACGGCTGTGGCGCTGAAGTTGCCTGAGAATGTGGAGTTGGTGGCATGTGAAACCCGCATGTGGAGCATTCGTTTGTGTGGGATGCTCACCAAGCTTCATTTCACTCCTAGGCACTCAAAGGGCACTAAACATAGAGTGTGAAAACTGAGTTTCCTTGAGAGCTGCTTGGAAGCCTGATGGTGTGTGAAGTTAGTGAGCCAAATGGAGTTGTTCTCCCACAAGAACCACTCGGCTGATCCTTCTTCAATATGCCCTTCACCAACATGCAGTGTTTCCTTGATTGAATTAGCTCTCACACCCATATTTGCGTCTAGAGCCTTTGCATTGAGGGCTATCTGAAAACGGCTGTGGCGCTCAAGTTGCCTGTGAATGTGGAGTTGGTGGCATGTGAAACCCGCATGTGGAGCATTCGTTTGTGTGGAATGCTCACCAAGCTTCATTTCATTCCTAGGCACTCAAAGGGAACTAAGCATAGAGTGTGAAAACTGAGTTTCCTTGAGAGCTGCTTGGAAGCCTGATGGTGTGTGAAGTTAGTGAGCCAAATAGAGTTGTTCTCCCACAAGAACCACTCGGCTGATCCTTCTTCAATATGCCCTTCACCAACATGCAGTGTTTCCTTGATTGAATTAGCTCTCACACCCATATTTGCGTCTACAGCCTTTGCATTGAGGGCTATCTGAAAACGGCTGTGGCGCTGAAGTTGCCTGAGAATGTGGAGTTGGTGGCATGTGAAACCCGCATGTGGAGCATTCGTTTGTGTGGGATGCTCTACCAGGTTCGTTCTGAGATAATGCACACACAGGGCACTAAGCATAGAGTGTGAAAACTGAGTTTCCTTGAGAGGTGCTTGGAAGCCAGATGGTGTGTGAAGTTAGTGAGCCAAATGGAGTTGTTCTCCCACAAGAACCACTCGGCTGATCCTTCTTCAATATGCCCTTCACCAACATGCAGTGTTTCCTTGATTGAATTAGCTCTCACACCAATATTTGCGTCTAGAGCCTTTGCATTGAGGGCTATCTGAAAACGGCTGTGGTGCTGAAGTTGCCTGAGAATGTGGAGTTGGTGGCATGTGAAACCCGCATGTGGAGCATTCGTTTGTGTGGGATGCTCACCAAGCTTCCTTTCAGTCCTAGGCACTCAAAGGGCACTAAGCATAGAGTGTGAAAACGGAGTTTCCTGGAGAGCTGCTTGTAAGCCTGATGGTGTGTGACGTTAGTGAGCCAAATGGAGTTGTTCTCCCACAAGAAGCACTCGGCTAATGCTTCTTCAATATGCCCGTCACCAACATGCAGTGTTGCCTTGACCTATCATACTCAGATTCGAATATGTGATTCCAGAACCTTTGCATTTGGGGCTATCTGAAAACGGCTGTGGCGCTGAAGTTGTCTCTGAATGTGGAGTTCGTAGCATGTGAAACCCGCATGCGGAGCACTGGTTTGTGTGCGATACTCAGCAAACTTCATTTCAGTCCAATGCGCTCAATGGGCATTTAGCATAAAGGGTGAAAACGGAGTTTCCTTGAGAGCTGCTTGGAAGCCTGATGGTGTGTGAAGTTAGTGAGCCAAATGGAGTTGTTCTCCCACAAGAACCACTCGGCTGATCCTTCTTCAATATGCCCTTCACCAACATGCAGTGTTTCCTTGATTGAATTATCTATCACACCAATATTTGCGTCTAGAGCCTTTGCATTGAGGGCTATCTGAAAACGGCTGTGGCGCTGAAGTTGCCTGAGAATGTGGAGTTGGTGGCATGTGAAACCAGCATGTGGAGCATTCGTTTGTGTGGGATGCTTTACCAAGTTCATTCCTAGATAATGCACTCAAAGGGCACTAAGCATAGAGTGTGAAAACTGAGTTTCCTTGAGAGCTGCTTGGAAGCCTGATGGTGTGTGAAGTTAGTGAGCCAAATGGAGTTGTTCTCCCACAAGAACCACTCGGCTGATCCTTCTTCAATATGCCCTTCACCAACATGCAGTGTTTCCTTGATTGAATTAGCTCTCACACCCATATTTGCGTCTAGAGCCTTTGCATTGAGGGCTATCTGAAAACGGCTGTGGCGCTGAAGTTGCCTGAGAATGTGGAGTTGGTGGCATGTGAAACCCGCATGTGGAGCATTCGTTTGTGTGGGATGCTCACCAAGCTTCATTTCACTCCTAGGCACTCAAAGGGCACTAAACATAGAGTGTGAAAACTGAGTTTCCTTGAGAGCTGCTTGGAAGCCTGATGGTGTGTGAAGTTAGTGAGCCAAATGGAGTTGTTCTCCCACAAGAACCACTCGGCTGATCCTTCTTCAATATGCCCTTCACCAACATGCAGTGTTTCCTTGATTGAATTAGCTCTCACACCCATATTTGCGTCTAGAGCCTTTGCATTGAGGGCTATCTGAAAACGGCTGTGGCGCTCAAGTTGCCTGTGAATGTGGAGTTGGTGGCATGTGAAACCCGCATGTGGAGCATTCGTTTGTGTGGAATGCTCACCAAGCTTCATTTCATTCCTAGGCACTCAAAGGGAACTAAGCATAGAGTGTGAAAACTGAGTTTCCTTGAGAGCTGCTTGGAAGCCTGATGGTGTGTGAAGTTAGTGAGCCAAATAGAGTTGTTCTCCCACAAGAACCACTCGGCTGATCCTTCTTCAATATGCCCTTCACCAACATGCAGTGTTTCCTTGATTGAATTAGCTCTCACACCCATATTTGCGTCTAGAGCCTTTGCATTGAGGGCTATCTGAAAACGGCTGTGGCGCTGAAGTTGCCTGAGAATGTGGAGTTGGTGGCATGTGAAACCCGCATGTGGAGCATTCGTTTGTGTGGGATGCTCTACCAGGTTCGTTCTGAGATAATGCACACACAGGGCACTAAGCATAGAGTGTGAAAACTGAGTTTCCTTGAGAGGTGCTTGGAAGCCAGATGGTGTGTGAAGTTAGTGAGCCAAATGGAGTTGTTCTCCCACAAGAACCACTCGGCTGATCCTTCTTCAATATGCCCTTCACCAACATGCAGTGTTTCCTTGATTGAATTAGCTCTCACACCAATATTTGCGTCTAGAGCCTTTGCATTGAGGGCTATCTGAAAACGGCTGTGGTGCTGAAGTTGCCTGAGAATGTGGAGTTGGTGGCATGTGAAACCCGCATGTGGAGCATTCGTTTGTGTGGGATGCTCACCAAGCTTCCTTTCAGTCCTAGGCACTCAAAGGGCACTAAGCATAGAGTGTGAAAACGGAGTTTCCTGGAGAGCTGCTTGTAAGCCTGATGGTGTGTGACGTTAGTGAGCCAAATGGAGTTGTTCTCCCACAAGAAGCACTCGGCTAATGCTTCTTCAATATGCCCGTCACCAACATGCAGTGTTGCCTTGACCTATCATACTCAGATTCGAATATGTGATTCCAGAACCTTTGCATTTGGGGCTATCTGAAAACGGCTGTGGCGCTGAAGTTGTCTCTGAATGTGGAGTTCGTAGCATGTGAAACCCGCATGCGGAGCACTGGTTTGTGTGCGATACTCAGCAAACTTCATTTCAGTCCAATGCGCTCAATGGGCATTTAGCATAAAGGGTGAAAACGGAGTTTCCTTGAGAGCTGCTTGGAAGCCTGATGGTGTGTGAAGTTAGTGAGCCAAATGGAGTTGTTCTCCCACAAGAACCACTCGGCTGATCCTTCTTCAATATGCCCTTCACCAACATGCAGTGTTTCCTTGATTGAATTATCTATCACACCAATATTTGCGTCTAGAGCCTTTGCATTGAGGGCTATCTGAAAACGGCTGTGGCGCTGAAGTTGCCTGAGAATGTGGAGTTGGTGGCATGTGAAACCAGCATGTGGAGCATTCGTTTGTGTGGGATGCTTTACCAAGTTCATTCCTAGATAATGCACTCAAAGGGCACTAAGCATAGAGTGTGAAAACTGAGTTTCCTTGAGAGCTGCTTGGAAGCCTGATGGTGTGTGAAGTTAGTGAGCCAAATGGAGTTGTTCTCCCACAAGAACCACTCGGCTGATCCTTCTTCAATATGCCCTTCACCAACATGCAGTGTTTCCTTGATTGAATTAGCTCTCACACCCATATTTGCGTCTAGAGCCTTTGCATTGAGGGCTATCTGAAAACGGCTGTGGCGCTGAAGTTGCCTGTGAATGTGGAGTTGGTGGCATGTGAAACCCGCATGTGGAGCATTCGTTTGTGTGGGATGCTCATCAAGCTCCATTTCACTCCTAGGCACTCAAAGGGCACTAAGCATAGAGTGTGAAAACTGAGTTTCCTTGAGAGCTGCTTGGAAGCCTGATGGTGTGTGAAGTTAGTGAGCCCAAATGGAGTTGTTCTCCCACAAGAACCACTCGGCTGATCCTTCTTCAATATGCCCTTCACCAACATGCAGTGTTTCCTTGATTGAATTAGCTCTCACACCAATATTTGCGTCTAGAGCCTTTGCATTGAGGGCTATCTGAAAACGGCTGTGGCACTCAAGTTGCCTGTGAATGTGGAGTTGGTGGCATGTGAAACCCGCATGTGGAGCATTCGTTTGTGTGGGATGCTCACCAAGCTTCATTTCACTTCTAGGCACTCAAAGGGCACTAAGCATAGAGTGTGAAAACTGAGTTTCCTTGAGAGCTGCTTGGAAGCCTGATGGTGTTTGAAGTTAGTGAGCCAAATGGAGTTGTTCTCCCACAAGAACCACTCGGCTGATCCTTCTTCAATATGCCCTTCACCAACATGCAGTGTTTCCTTGATTGAATTAGCTCTCACACCAATATTTGCGTCTAGAGCCTTGGCATTGAGGGCTATCTGAAAACGGCTGTGGCGCTGAAGTTGCCTGAGAATGTGGAGTTGGTGGCATGTGAAACCCGCATGTGGAGCATTCGTTTGTGTGGGATGCTCACCAAGCTTCATTTCAGTCCTAGGCACTCAAAGGGCACTAAGCATAGAGTGTGAAAACTGAATTTCCTTGAGAGCTGCTTGGAAGCCTGATGGTGTGTGAAGTTAGTGAGCCAAATGGAGTTGTTCTCCCACAAGAACCACTCGGCTGATCCTTCTTCAATATGCCCTTCACCAACATGCAGTGTTTCCTTGATTGAATTAGCTCTCACACCAATATTTGCGTCTAGAGCCTTTGCATTGAGGGCTATCTGAAAACGGCTGTGGCGCTCAAGTTGCCTGTGAATGTGGAGTTGGTGGCATGTGAAACCCGCATGTGGAGCATTCGTTTGTGTGGGATGCTTTACCAAGTTCATTCCTAGATAATGCACTCAAAGGGCACTAAGCATAGAGTGTGAAAACTGAGTTTCCTTGAGAGCTGCTTGGAAGCCTGATGGTGTGTGAAGTTAGTGAGCCAAATGGAGTTGTTCTCCCACAAGAACCACTCGGCTGATCCTTCTTCAATATGCCCTTCACCAACATGCAGTGTTTCCTTGATTGAATTAGCTCTCACACCAATATTTGCGTCTAGAGACTTTGCATTGAGGGCTATCTGAAAACGGCTGTGGCGCTGAAGTTGCCTGAGAATGTGGAGTTGGTGGCATGTGAAACCCGCATGTGGAGCATTCGTTTGTGTGGGATGCTCTACCAAGTTCATTCCTAGATAATGCACTCAAAGGGCACTAAGCATAGAGTGTGAAAACTGAGTTTCCTTGAGAGCTGCTTGGAAGCCTGATGGTGTGTGAAGTTAGTGAGCCAAATGGAGTTGTTCTCCCACAAGAACCACTCGGCTGATCCTTCTTCAATATGCCCTTCACCAACATGCAGTGTTTCCTTGATTGAATTAGCTCTCACACCCATATTTGCGTCTAGAGCCTTTGCATTGAGGGCTATCTGAAAACGGCTGTGGCGCTGAAGTTGCCTGTGAATGTGGAGTTGGTGGCATGTGAAACCCGCATGTGGAGCATTCGTTTGTGTGGGATGCTTTACCAAGTTCATTCCTAGATAATGCACTCAAAGGGCACTAAGCATAGAGTGTGAAAACTGAGTTTCCTTGAGAGCTGCTTGGAAGCCTGATGGTGTGTGAAGTTAGTGAGCCAAATGGAGTTGTTCTCCCACAAGAACCACTCGGCTGATCCTTCTTCAATATGCCCTTCACCAACATGCAGTGTTTCCTTGATTGAATTAGCTCTCACACCCATATTTGCGTCTAGAGCCTTTGCATTGAGGGCTATCTGAAAATGGCTGTGGCGCTGAAGTGGCCTGAGAATGTAGAGTTGGTGGCATGTGAAACCTGCATTTGGAGCATTCGTTTGTGTGGGATGCTCACCAAGCTTCATTTCAGTCCTAGGCACTCAAAGGGCACTAAGCATAGAGTGTGAAAACTGAGTTTCCTTGAGAGCTGCTTGGAAGCCTGATGGTGTGTGACGTTAGTGAGCCAAATGGAGTTGTTCTCCCACAAGAACCACTCGGCTGATCCTTCTTCAATATGCCCTTCACCAACATGCAGTGTTTCCTTGATTGAATTAGCTCTCACACCCATATTTGCGTCTAGAGCCTTTGCATTGAGGGCTATCTGAAAACGGCTGTGGTGCTGAAGTTGCCTGAGAATGTTGAGTTGGTGGCATGTGAAACCCGCATGTGGAGCATTCGTTTGTGTGGGATGCTCACCAAGCTTCCTTTCAGTCCTAGGCACTCAAAGGGCACTAAGCATAGAGTGTGAAAACGGAGTTTCCTGGAGAGCTGCTTGTAAGCCTGATGGTGTGTGACGTTAGTGAGCCAAATGGAGTTGTTCTCCCACAAGAAGCACTCGGCTAATGCTTCTTCAATATGCCCGTCACCAACATGCAGTGTTTCCTTGACCTATCATACTCAGAGACGAATATGTGATTCCAGAACCTTTGCATTTGGGGCTATCTGAAAACGGCTGTGGCGCTGAAGTTGTCTCTGAATGTGGAGTTGGTAGCATGTGAAACCCGCATGTGGAGCATTCGTTTGTGTGAGATACTCAGCAAACTTCATTTAAGTCCAATGCGCTGAATGGGCATTTAGCATAAAGGGTGAAAACGGAGTTTCCTTGAGAGCTGCTTGGAAGCCTGATGGTGTGTGAAGTTAGT
>NW_026700234.1:0-54911 GCF_030435755.1 Ochotona princeps | reverse complement strand
ACTTCACATTCACAGGCAACTTCAGCGCCACAGCTGTTTTCAGATAGCCCTCAATGCAAAGGCTCTAGATGCAAAAATTGGTGTGAGAGCTAATTCAATCAAGGAAACACTGCATGTTGGTGAAGGGCATATTGAAGAAGGATCAGCCGAGTGGTTCTTGTGGGAGAACAACTCCATTTGGCTCACTAACTTCACACACCATCAGGCTTCCAAGCAGCTCTCAAGGAAACTCAGTTTTCACACTCTATGCTTAGTGCCCTTTGTGTGCCTAGGACTGATATGAAGCTTGGTGAGCATCCCACACATACGAATGCTCCACATGCGGGTTTCACATGCCACCAACTCCACATTCACAGGCAACTTCAGCGCCACAGCCGTTTTCAGATAACCCTCAATGCAAAGGCTCTAGACGCAAATATTGGTGTGAGAGCTAATTCAATCAAGGAAACACTGCATGTTGGTGAAGGGCATATTGAAGAAGGATCGGCCGAGTGGATCTTGTGGGAGAACAACTCCATTTGGCTCACTAACTTCACACACCATCAGGCTTCCAAGCAGCTCTCAAGGAAACTGAGTTTTCACACTCTATGCGTAGTGTCCTTTGAGTGTTTTTAGACTGAAATGAAGCTTGGAGAGCATCCCACACAAACGAATGCTCCATATGCCAGTTTCACATGCCACCAACTCCACATTCACAGGCAACTTCAGCGCCACAGCCGTTTTCAGATAGCCCTCAATGCAAAGGCTCTAGATGCAAAAATTGGTGTGAGAGCCAATTCAATCAAGGAAACACTGCATGTTGGTGAAGGGCATATTGAAGAAGGATCAGCCGAGTGGTTCTTGTTGTGGGAGAACAACTCCATTTGGCTCACTAACTTCACACACCATCAGGCTTCCAAGCAGCTCTCAAGGAAACTCAGTTTTCACACTCTATGCTTAGTGCCCTTTGAGTGCCTAGGACTGATATGAAGCTTGGTGAGCATCCCACACAAACGAATGCTCCACATGCGGGTTTCACATGCCACCAACTCCACATTCACAGGCAACTTCAGCGCCACAGCCGTTTTCAGATAGCCCTCAATGGAAATCTCTAGATGCAAATATTGGTGTGAGAGCTAATTCAATCAAGGAAACACTGCATGTTGGTGAAGGGCATATTGAAGAAGGATCAGCCGAGTGGTTCTTGTGGGAGAACAACTCCATTTGGCTCACTAACTTCACACACCATCAGGCTTCCAAGCAGCTCTCAAGGAAACTCAGTTTTCACACTTTATGCGTAGTGTCCTTTGAGTGTCTAGGACTGAAATGAAGCTTGGAGAGCATCCCACACAAACGAATGCTCCATATGCCAGTTTCACATGCCACCAACTACACATTCACAGGCAACTTCAGCGCCACAGCCGTTTTCAGATAGCCCTCAATGCAAAGGCTCTAGATGCAAAAATTGGTGTGAGAGATAATTCAATCAAGGAAACACTGCATGTTGGTGAAGGGCATATTGAAGAAGGATCAGCCGAGTGGTTCTTGTGGGAGAACAACTCCATTTGGCTCACTAACTTCACACACCATCAGGCTTCCAAGCAGCTCTCAAGGAAACTCAGTTTTCACACTCTATGCTTAGTGCCCTTTGAGTGCATTACCTAGGAATCATCCTGGTAGAGCATCCCACACAAATGAATGCTGTACATGCGGGTTTCACATGCCACCAACTCCACATTCACAGGCAACTTCAGCGCCACAGCCGTTTTCAGATAGCCCTCAATGCAAAGGCTCTAGACGCAAATATTGGTGTGAGAGCTAATTCAATCAAGGAAACACTGCATGTTGGTGAAGGGCATACTGAAGAAGGATCAGCCGAGTGGTTCTTGTGGGAGAACAACTCCATTTGGCTCACTAACTTCACACACCATCAGGCTTCCAAGCAGCTCTCAAGGAAACTCAGTTTTCACACTCTATGCTTAGTGCCCTATAAGTGCCTAGGACTGAAATGAAGGTTGGTGAGCATCCCACACAAACGAATGCTCCACATGCGGGTTTCACATGCCACCAACTTCACATTCACAGGCAACTTCAGCGCCACAGCTGTTTTCAGATAGCCCTCAATGCAAAGGCTCTAGATGCAAAAATTGGTGTGAGAGCTAATTCAATCAAAGAAACACTGCATGTTGGTGAAGGGCACATTGAAGAAGGATCAGCCGAGTGGTTCTTGTGGGAGAACAACTCCATTTGGCTCACTAACTTCACACACCATCAGGCTTCCAAGCAGCTCTCAAGGAAACTCAGTTTTCACACTCTATGCTTAGTGCCCTTTAAGTGCATAGGACTGATATGAAGCTTGGTGAGCATCCCACACATACGAATGCTCCACATGCGGGTTTCACATGCCACCAACTCCACATTCACAGGCAACTTCAGCGCCACAGCCGTTTTCAGATAGCCCTCAATGCAAAGCTCTAGATGCAAATATTGGTGTGCGAGCTAATTCAATCAAGGAAACACTGCATGTTGGTGAAGGGCATATTGAAGAAGGATCAGCCGAGTGGTTCTTGTGGGAGAACAACTCCATTTGGCTCACTAACTTCACACACATCAGGCTTCCAAGCAGCTCTCAAGGAAACTCAGTTTTCACACTCTATGCTTAGTGTCCTTTGAGTGTTTTTTTAGACTGAAATGAAGCTTGGAGAGCATCCCACACAAACGAATGCTCCACATGCCAGCTTCACATGCCACCAACTCCACATTCACAGGCAACTTCAGCGCCACAGCAGTTTTCAGATAGCCCTCAATGCAAAGGCTCTAGATGCAAATATTGGTGTGAGAGCTAATTCAATCAAGGAAACACTGCATGTTGGTGAAGGGCATATTGAAGAAGGATCAGCCGAGTGGTTCTTGTGGGAGAACAACTCCATTTCGGCTCACTAACTTCACACACCATCAGGCTTCCAAGCAGCTCTCAAGGAACTCAGTTTTCACACTCTATGCTTAGTGCCCTTTAAGTGCATTATCTAGGAATGAACCTGGTAGAGCATCCCACACAAACTAATGCTCCACATGCGGGTTTCACATGCCACCAACTCCACATTCACAGGCAACTTCAGCGCCACAGCCGTTTTCAGATAGCCCTCAATGCAAAGGCTCTAGACGCAAATATTGGTGTGAGAGCTAATTCAATCAAGGAAACACTGCATGTTGGTGAAGGGCATACTGAAGAAGGATCAGCCGAGTGGTTCTTGTGGGAGAACAACTCCATTTGGCTCACTAACTTCACACACCATCAGGCTTCCAAGCAGCTCTCAAGGAAACTCAGTTTTCACACTCTATGCTTAGTGCCCTTTAAGTGCCTAGGACTGAAATGAAGCTTGGTGAGCATCCCACACAAACGAATGCTCCACATGCGGGTTTCACATGCCACCAACTTCACATTCACAGGCAACTTCAGCGCCACAGCTGTTTTCAGATAGCCCTCAATGCAAAGGCTCTAGATGCAAAAATTGGTGTGAGAGCTAATTCAATCAAGGAAACACTGCATGTTGGTGAAGGGCATATTGAAGAAGGATCAGCCGAGTGGTTCTTGTGGGAGAACAACTCCATTTGGCTCACTAACTTCACACACCATCAGGCTTCCAAGCAGCTCTCAAGGAAACTCAGTTTTCACACTCTATGCTTAGAGCCCTTTGAGTGCCTAGGACTGATATGAAGCTTGGTGAGCATCCCACACATACGAATGCTCCACATGCGGGTTTCACATGCCACCAACTCCACATTCACAGGCAACTTCAGCGCCAGAGCCGTTTTCAGATAGCCCTCAATGCAAAGCTCTAGATGCAAATATTGGTGTGCGAGCTAATTCAATCAAGGAAACACTGCATGTTGGTGAAGGGCATATTGAAGAAGGATCAGCCGAGTGGTTCTTGTGGGAGAACAACTCCATTTGGCTCACTAACTTCACACACCATCAGGCTTCCAAGCAGCTCTCAAGGAAACTCAGTTTTCACACTCTATGCTTAGTGCCCTTTGAGTGCATTACCTAGAAATGAACCTGGTAGAGCATCCCACACAAACGAATGCTCCACATGCGGGTTTCACATGCCACCAACTCCACATTCACAGGCAACTTCAGCGCCACAGCCGTTTTCAGATAGCCCTCAATGCAAAGGCTCTAGATGCAAATATTGGTGTGAGAGCTAATTCAATCAAGGAAACACTGCATGTTGGTGAAGGGCATATTGAAGAAGGATCAGCCGAGTGGTTCTTGTGGGAGAACAACTCCATTTGGCTCACTAACTTCACACACCATCAGGCTTCCAAGCAGCTCTCAAGGAAACTCAGTTTTCACACTCTATGCTTAGTGCCCTTTAAGTGCATTATCTAGGAATGAACCTGGTAGAGCATCCCACACAAACTAATGCTCCACATGCGGGTTTCACATGCCACCAACTCCACATTCACAGGCAACTTCAGCGCCACAGTCATTTTCAGATAGCCCTCAATGCAAAGGCTCTAGACGCAAATATTGGTGTGAGAGCTAATTCAATCAAGGAAACACTGCATGTTGGTGAAGGGCATACTGAAGAAGGATCAGCCGAGTGGTTCTTGTGGGAGAACAACTCCATTTGGCTCACTAACTTCACACACCATCAGGCTTCCAAGCAGCTCTCAAGGAAACTCAGTTTTCACACTCTATGCGTAGTGTCCTTTGAGTGTTTTTAGACTGAAATGAAGCTTGGAGAGCATCCCACACAAACGAATGCTCCATATGCCAGTTTCACATGCCACCAACTCCACATTCACAGGCAACTTCAGCGCCACAGCCGTTTTCAGATAGCCCTCAATGCAAAGGCTCTAGATGCAAAAATTGGTGTGAGAGCCAATTCAATCAAGGAAACACTGCATGTTGGTGAAGGGCATATTGAAGAAGGATCAGCCGAGTGGTTCTTGTTGTGGGAGAACAACTCCATTTGGCTCACTAACTTCACACACCATCAGGCTTCCAAGCAGCTCTCAAGGAAACTCAGTTTTCACACTCTATGCTTAGTGCCCTTTGAGTGCCTAGGACTGATATGAAGCTTGGTGAGCATCCAAAACATAAGAATGCTCCACATGCGGGTTTCACATGCCACCAACTCCACATTCACAGGCAACTTCAGCGCCACAGCCGTTTTCAGATAGCCCTCAATGGAAATTTCTAGATGCAAATATTGGTGTGCGAGCTAATTCAATCAAGGAAACACTGCATGTTGGTGAAGGGCATATTGAAGAAGGATCAGCCGAGTGGTTCTTGTGGGAGAACAACTCCATTTGGCTCACTAACTTCACACACCATCAGGCTTCCAAGCAGCTCTCAAGGAAACTCAGTTTTCACACTCTATGCTTAGTGCCCTTTGAGTGCATTACCTAGGAATCATCCTGGTAGAGCATCCCACACAAATGAATGCTGCACATGCGGGTTTCACATGCCACCAACTCCACATTCACAGGCAACTTCAGCGCCACAGCCGTTTTCAGATAGCCCTCAATGCAAAGGCTCTAGACGCAAATATTGGTGTGAGAGCTAATTCAATCAAGGAAACACTGCATGTTGGTGAAGGGCATACTGAAGAAGGATCAGCCGAGTGGTTCTTGTGGGAGAACAACTCCATTTGGCTCACTAACTTCACACACCATCAGGCTTCCAAGCAGCTCTCAAGGAAACTCAGTTTTCACACTCTATGCTTAGTGCCCTATAAGTGCCTAGGACTGAAATGAAGGTTGGTGAGCATCCCACACAAACGAATGCTCCACATGCGGGTTTCACATGCCACCAACTTCACATTCACAGGCAACTTCAGCGCCACAGCTGTTTTCAGATAGCCCTCAATGCAAAGGCTCTAGATGCAAAAATTGGTGTGAGAGCTAATTCAATCAAAGAAACACTGCATGTTGGTGAAGGGCATATTGAAGAAGGATCAGCCGAGTGGTTCTTGTGGGAGAACAACTCCATTTGGCTCACTAACTTCACACACCATCAGGCTTCCAAGCAGCTCTCAAGGAAACTCAGTTTTCACACTCTATGCTTAGTGCCCTTTGTGTGCCTAGGACTGATATGAAGCTTGGTGAGCATCCCACACATACGAATGCTCCACATGCGGGTTTCACATGCCACCAACTCCACATTCACAGGCAACTTCAGCGCCACAGCCGTTTTCAGATAGCCCTCAATGCAAAGCTCTAGATGCAAATATTGGTGTGCGAGCTAATTCAATCAAGGAAACACTGCATGTTGGTGAAGGGCATATTGAAGAAGGATCAGCCGAGTGGTTCTTGTGGGAGAACAACTCCATTTGGCTCACTAACTTCACACACCATCAGGCTTCCAAGCAGCTCTCAAGGAAACTCAGTTTTCACACTCTATGCTTAGTGTCCTTTGAGTGTTTTTTAGACTGAAATGAAGCTTGGAGAGCATCCCACACAAACGAATGCTCCACATGCCAGCTTCACATGCCACCAACTCCACATTCACAGGCAACTTCAGCGCCACAGCAGTTTTCAGATAGCCCTCAATGCAAAGGCTCTAGATGCAAATATTGGTGTGAGAGCTAATTCAATCAAGGAAACACTGCATGTTGGTGAAGGGCATATTGAAGAAGGATCAGCCGAGTGGTTCTTGTGGGAGAACAACTCCATTTGGCTCACTAACTTCACACACCACCAGGCTTCCAAGCAGCTCTCAAGGAAACTCAGTTTTCACACTCTATGCTTAGTGCCCTTTAAGTGCATTATCTAGGAATGAACCTGGTAGAGCATCCCACACAAACTAATGCTCCACATGCGGGTTTCACATGCCACCAACTCCACATTCACAGGCAACTTCAGCGCCACAGCCGTTTTCAGATAGCCCTCAATGCAAAGGCTCTAGACGCAAATATTGGTGTGAGAGCTAATTCAATCAAGGAAACACTGCATGTTGGTGAAGGGCATACTGAAGAAGGATCAGCCGAGTGGTTCTTGTGGGAGAACAACTCCATTTGGCTCACTAACTTCACACACCATCAGGCTTCCAAGCAGCTCTCAAGGAAACTCAGTTTTCACACTCTATGCTTAGTGCCCTTTAAGTGCCTAGGACTGAAATGAAGCTTGGTGAGCATCCCACACAAACGAATGCTCCACATGCGGGTTTCACATGCCACCAACTTCACATTCACAGGCAACTTCAGCGCCACAGCTGTTTTCAGATAGCCCTCAATGCAAAGGCTCTAGATGCAAAAATTGGTGTGAGAGCTAATTCAATCAAGGAAACACTGCATGTTGGTGAAGGGCATATTGAAGAAGGATCAGCCGAGTGGTTCTTGTGGGAGAACAACTCCATTTGGCTCACTAACTTCACACACCATCAGGCTTCCAAGCAGCTCTCAAGGAAACTCAGTTTTCACACTCTATGCTTAGAGCCCTTTGAGTGCCTAGGACTGATATGAAGCTTGGTGAGCATCCCACACATACGAATGCTCCACATGCGGGTTTCACATGCCACCAACTCCACATTCACAGGCAACTTCAGCGCCACAGCCGTTTTCAGATAGCCCTCAATGCAAAGCTCTAGATGCAAATATTGGTGTGCGAGCTAATTCAATCAAGGAAACACTGCATGTTGGTGAAGGGCATATTGAAGAAGGATCAGCCGAGTGGTTCTTGTGGGAGAACAACTCCATTTGGCTCACTAACTTCACACACCATCAGGCTTCCAAGCAGCTCTCAAGGAAACTCAGTTTTCACACTCTATGCTTAGTGCCCTTTGAGTGCCTAGGACTGAAATGAAGCTTGGAGAGCATCCCACACAAACGAATGCTCCACATGCGGGTTTCACATGCCACCAACTCCACATTCACAGGCAACTTCAGCGCCACAGCCGTTTTCAGATAGCCCTCAATGCAAAGGCTCTAGATGCAAATATTGGTGTGAGAGCTAATTCAATCAAGGAAACACTGCATGTTGGTGAAGGGCATATTGAAGAAGGATCAGCCGAGTGGTTCTTGTGGGAGAACAACTCCATTTGGCTCACTAACTTCACACACCATCAGGCTTCCAAGCAGCTCTCAAGGAAACTCAGTTTTCACACTCTATGCTTAGTGCCCTTTAAGTGCATTATCTAGGAATGAACCTGGTAGAGCATCCCACACAAACTAATGCTCCACATGCGGGTTTCACATGCCACCAACTCCACATTCACAGGCAACTTCAGCGCCACAGCCGTTTTCAGATAGCCCTCAATGCAAAGGCTCTAGACGCAAATATTGGTGTGAGAGCTAATTCAATCAAGGAAACACTGCATGTTGGTGAAGGGCATACTGAAGAAGGATCAGCCGAGTGGTTCTTGTGGGAGAACAACTCCATTTGGCTCACTAACTTCACACACCATCAGGCTTCCAAGCAGCTCTCAAGGAAACTCAGTTTTCACACTCTATGCGTAGTGCCCTTTAAGTGCCTAGGACTGAAATGAAGCTTGGTGAGCATCCCACACAAACGAATGCTCCACATGCGGGTTTCACATGCCACCAACTTCACATTCACAGGTAACTTCAGCGCCACAGCTGTTTTCAGATAGCCCTCAATGCAAAGGCTCTAGATGCAAATATTGGTGTGAGAGCTAATTCAATCAAGGAAACACTGCATGTTGGTGAAGGGCATATTGAAGAAGGATCAGCCGAGTGGTTCTTGTGGGAGAACAACTCCATTTGGCTCACTAACTTCACACACCATCAGGCTTCCAAGCAGCTCTCAAGGAAACTCAGTTTTCACACTCTATGCTTAGAGCCCTTTGAGTGCCTAGGACTGATATGAAGCTTGGTGAGCATCCCACACATACGAATGCTCCACATGCGGGTTTCACATGCCACCAACTCCACATTCACAGGCAACTTCAGCGCCACAGCCGTTTTCAGATAGCCCTCAATGCAAAGCTCTAGATGCAAATATTGGTGTGCGAGCTAATTCAATCAAGGAAACACTGCATGTTGGTGAAGGGCATATTGAAGAAGGATCAGCCGAGTGGTTCTTGTGGGAGAACAACTCCATTTGGCTCACTAACTTCACACACCATCAGGCTTCCAAGCAGCTCTCAAGGAAACTCAGTTTTCACACTCTATGCTTAGTGCCCTTTGAGTGTTTTTTAGACTGAAATGAAGCTTGGAGAGCATCCCACACAAACGAATGCTCCATATGCCAGCTTCACATGCCACCAACTCCACATTCACAGGCAACTTCAGCGCCACAGCCGTTTTCAGATAGCCCTCAATGCAAAGGCTCTAGACGCAAATATTGGTGTGAGAGCTAATTCAATCAAGGAAACACTGCATGTTGGTGAAGGGCATATTGAAGAAGGATCAGCCGAGTGGTTCTTGTGGGAGAACAACTCCATTTGGCTCACTAACTTCACACACCATCAGGCTTCCAAGCAGCTCTCAAGGAAACTCAGTTTTCACACTCTATGCTTAGTGCCCTTTAAGTGCATTATCTAGGAATGAACCTGGCAGAGCATCCCACACAAGCTAATGCTCCACATGCGGGTTTCACATGCCACCAACTCCACATTCACAGGCAACTTCAGCGCCACAGCCGTTTTCAGATAGCCCTCAATGCAAAGGCTCTAGATGCAAATATTGGTGTGAGAGCTAATTCAATCAAGGAAACACTGCATGTTGGTGAAGGGCATATTGAAGAAGGATCAGCCGAGTGGTTCTTGTGGGAGAACAACTCCATTTGGCTCACTAACTTCACACACCATCAGGCTTCCAAGCAGCTCTCAAGGAAACTCAGTTTTCACACTCTATGCTTAGTGCCCTTTGAGTGCATTATCTAGGAATGATCCTGGTAGAGCATCCCACACAAACGAATGCTCCACATGCGGGTTTCACATGCCACCAACTCCACATTCACAGGCAACTTCAGCGCCACAGCCGTTTTCAGATAGCCCTCAATGCAAAGGCTCTAGATGCAAATATTGGTGTGAGAGCTAATTCAATCAAGGAAACACTGCATGTTGGTGAAGGGCATATTGAAGAAGGATCAGCCGAGTGGTTCTTGTGGGAGAACAACTCCATTTGGCTCACTAACTTCACACACCATCAGGCTTCCAAGCAGCTCTCAAGGAAACTCAGTTTTCACACTCTATGCTTAGTGCCCTTTGAGTGCATTACCTAGGAATGAACCTGGTAGAGCATCCCACACAAACGAATGCTCCACATGCGGTGTTCACATGCCACCAACTCCACATTCACAGGCAACTTCAGCGCCACAGCCGTTTTCAGATAGCCCTCAATGCAAAGGCTCTAGACGCAAATATTGGTGTGAGAGCTAATTCAATTAAGCAAGCACTGCATGTTGGTGAAGGGCATATTGAAGAAGGATCAGCCGAGTGGTTCTTGTGGGAGAACAACTCCATTTGGCTCACTAACTTCACACACCATCAGGCATCCAAGCAGCTCTCAAGGAAACTCAGTTTTCACACTCTATGCTTAGTGCCCTTTGAGTGCATTACCTAGGAATCATCCTGGTAAAGCATCCCACACAAATGAATGCTGCACATGCGGGGTTCACATGCCACCAACTCCACATTCACAGGCAACTTCAGCGCCACAGCCGTTTTCAGAAAGCCCTCAATGCAAAGGCTCTAGATGCAAATAATGGTGTGAGAGCTAATTCAATCAAGGAAACACTGCATGTTGGTGAAGGGCATATTGAAGAAGGATCAGCCGAGTGGTTCTTGTGGGAGAACAACTCCATTTGGCTCACTAACTTCACACACCATCAGGCTTCCAAGCAGCTCTCAAGGAAACTCAGTTTTCACACTCTATGCTTAGTGCCCTTTGAGTGCATTATCTAGGAATGAACCTGGTAGAGCATCCCACACAAAAGAATGCTCCACATGCAGGTTTCACATGCCACCAACTCCACATTCACAGGCAACTTCAGCGCCACAGCCATTTTCAGATAGCCCTCAATGCAAAGGCTCTAGACGCAAATATTGGTGTGAGAGCTAATTCAATCAAGGAAACACTGCATGTTGGTGAAGGGCATATTGAAGAAGGATCAGCCGAGTGGTTCTTGTGGGAGAACAACTCCATTTGGCTCACTAACTTCACACACCATCAGGCTTCCAAGCAGCTCTCAAGGAAACTCAGTTTTCACACTCTATGCTTAGTGCCCTTTAAGTGCCTAGGACTGAAATGAAGCTTGGTGAGCATCCCACACAAACGAATGCTCCACATGCGGGTTTCACATGCCACCAACTTCACATTCACAGGCAACTTCAGCGCCACAGCTGTTTTCAGATAGCCCTCAATGCAAAGGCTCTAGATGCAAAAATTGGTGTGAGAGCTAATTCAATCAAGGAAACACTGCATGTTGGTGAAGGGCATATTGAAGAAGGATCAGCCGAGTGGTTCTTGTGGGAGAACAACTCCATTTGGCTCACTAACTTCACACACCATCAGGCTTCCAAGCAGCTCTCAAGGAAACTCAGTTTTCACACTCTATGCTTAGTGCCCTTTGTGTGCCTAGGACTGATATGAAGCTTGGTGAGCATCCCACACATACGAATGCTCCACATGCGGGTTTCACATGCCACCAACTCCACATTCACAGGCAACTTCAGCGCCACAGCCGTTTTCAGATAACCCTCAATGCAAAGGCTCTAGACGCAAATATTGGTGTGAGAGCTAATTCAATCAAGGAAACACTGCATGTTGGTGAAGGGCATATTGAAGAAGGATCAGCCGAGTGGATCTTGTGGGAGAACAACTCCATTTGGCTCACTAACTTCACACACCATCAGGCTTCCAAGCAGCTCTCAAGGAAACTCAGTTTTCACACTCTATGCGTAGTGTCCTTTGAGTGTTTTTAGACTGAAATGAAGCTTGGAGAGCATCCCACACAAACGAATGCTCCATATGCCAGTTTCACATGCCACCAACTCCACATTCACAGGCAACTTCAGCGCCAGAGCCGTTTTCAGATAGCCCTCAATGCAAAGGCTCTAGATGCAAATATTGGTGTGAGAGCTAATTCAATCAAGGAAACACTGCATGTTGGTGAAGGGCATATTGAAGAAGGATCAGCCGAGTGGTTCTTGTGGGAGAACAACTCCATTTGGCTCACTAACTTCACACACCATCAGGCTTCCAAGCAGCTCTCAAGGAAACTCAGTTTTCACACTCTATGCTTAGTGCCCTTTAAGTGCATTATCTAGTAATGAACGTGGTAGAGCATCCCACACAAACGAATGCTCCACATGCGGGTTTCACATGCCACCAACTCCACATTGACATGCAACTTCAGCGCCACAGCCGTTTTCAGATAGCCCTCAATGCAAAGGCTCTAGACGCAAATATTGGTGTGAGAGCTAATTCAATCAAGGAAACACTGCATGTTGGTGAAGGGCATATTGAAGAAGGATCAGCCGAGTGGTTCTTGTGGGAGAACAACTCCATTTGGCTCACTAACTTCACACACCATCAGGCTTCCAAGCAGCTCTCAAGGAAACTCAGTTTTCACACTCTATGCTTAGTGCCCTTTGAGTGCATTATCTAGGAATGATCCTGGTAGAGCATGCCACACAAACGAATGCTCCACATGCGGGTTTCACATGCCACCAACTCCACATTCACAGGCAACTTCAGCGCCACAGCCGTTTTCAGATAGCACTCAATGCAAAGGCTCTAGATGCAAATATTGGTGTGAGAGCTAATTCAATCAAGGAAACACTGCATGTTGGTGAAGGGCATATTGAAGAAGGCTCAGCCGAGTGGTTCTTGTGGGAGAACAACTCCATTTGGCTCACTAACTTCACACACCATCAGGCTTCCAAGCAGCTCTCAAGGAAACTCAGTTTTCACACTCTATGCTTAGTGCCCTTTGAGTGCCTAGGACTGAAATGAAGCTTGGTGAGCATCCCACACAAACGAATGCTCCACATGCGGGTTTCACATGCCACCAACTCCACATTCACAGGCAACTTCAGCGCCACAGCTGTTTTCAGATAGCCCTCAATGCCAAGGCTCTAGATGCAAATATTGGTGTGAGAGCTAATTCAATCAAGGAAACACTGCATGTTGGTGAAGGGCATATTGAAGAAGGCTCAGCCGAGTGGTTCTTGTGGGAGAACAACTCCATTTGGCTCACTAACTTCACACACCATCAGGCTTCCAAGCAGCTCTCAAGGAAACTCAGTTTTCACACTCTATGCTTAGTGCCCTTTGAGTGCATTATCTAGGAATGAACCTGGTAGAGCATCCCACACAAACGAATGCTCCACATGCGGGTTTCACATGCCACCAACTCCACATTCTCAGGCAACTTCAGCGCCACAGCCGTTTTCAGATAGCCCTCAATGCAAGGCTCTAGACGCAAATATTGGTGTGAGAGCTAATTCAATCAAGGAAACACTGCATGTTGGTGAAGGGCATATTGAAAAAGGATCAGCCGAGTGGTTCTTGTGGGAGAACAACTCCATTTGGCTCACTAACTTCACACACCATCAGGCTTCCAAGCAGCTCTCAAGGAAACTCAGTTTTCACACTCTATGCTTAGTGCCCTTTGAGTGCCTAGGACTGAAATGAAGCTTGGTGAGCATCCCACACAAACGAATGCTCCACATGCGGGTTGCACATGCCACCAACTCCACATTCACAGGCAACTTCAGCGCCACAGCCGTTTTCAGATAGCCCTCAATGCAAAGCTCTAGATGCAAATATTGGTGTGAGAGCTAATTCAATCAAGGAAACACTGCATGTTGGTGAAGGGCATATTGAAGAAGGATCAGCCGAGTGGTTCTTGTGGGAGAACAACTCCATTTGGCTCACTAACTTCACACACCATCAGGCTTCCAAGCAGCTCTCAAGGAAACTCGGTTTTCACACTCTATGCTTAGTGCCATTTGAGTGCATTATCTAGGAATGAACCTGGTAGAGCATCCCACACAAACGAATGCTCCACATGCGGATTTCACATGCCACCAACTCCACATTCACAGGCAACTTCAGCGCCACAGCCGTTTTCAGATAGCCCTCAATGCAAAGGCTCTAGATGAAAATATTGGTGTGAGAGCTAATTCAATCAAGGAAACACTGCATGTTGGTGAAGGGCATACTGAAGAAGGATCAGCCGAGTGGTTCTTGTGGGAGAACAACTCCATTTGGCTCACTAACTTCACACACCATCAGGCTTCCAAGCAGCTCTCAAGGAAACTCAGTTTTCACACTCTATGCTTAGTGCCCTTTGAGTGCATTACCTAGAAATGAACCTGGTAGAGCATCCCACACAAACGAATGCTCCACATGCGGGTTTCACATGCCACCAACTCCACATTCACAGGCAACTTCAGCGCCACAGCCGTTTTCAGATAGCCCTCAATGCCAAGGCTCTAGACGCAAATATTGGTGTGAGAGCTAATTCAATCAAGGAAACACTGCATGTTGGTGAAGGGCATATTGAAGAAGGATCAGCCGAGTGGTTCTTGTGGGAGAACAACTCCATTTGGCTCACTAACTTCACACACCATCAGGCTTCCAAGCAGCTCTCAAGGAAACTCAGTTTTCACACTCTATGCTTAGTGCAGTTTGAGTGCATTACCTAGGAATCATCGTGGTAGAGAATCCAACAAAAATGAATGCTGTACATGCGGGTTTCACATGCCACCAACTCCACATTCACAGGCAAATTCAGCGCCACAGCCGTTTTCAGATAGCCCTCAATGCAAAGGCTCTAGACGCAAATATTGGTGTGAGAGATAATTCAATCAAGGAAACACTGCATGTTGGTGAAGGGCATATTGAAGAAGGATCAGCCGAGTGGTTCTTGATGAAGAACAACTCCATTTGGCTCACTAACTTCACACACCATCAGGCTTCCAAGCAGCTCTCAAGGAAACTCAGTTTTCACACTCTATGCTTAGTGACCTTTAAGTGCCTAGGACTGAAATGAAGCTTGGTGAGCATCCCACACAAACGAATGCTCCACATGCGGGGTTCACATGCCACCAACTCCACATTCACAGGCAACTTCAGCGCCACAGCCGTTTTCAGATAGCCCTCAATGCAAAGGCTCTAGATGCAAATAATGGTGTGAGAGCTAATTCAATCAAGGAAACACTGCATGTTGGTGAAGGGCATATTGAAGAAGGATCAGCCGAGTGGTTCTTGTGGGAGAACAACTCCATTTGGCTCACTAACTTCACACACCATCAGGCTTCCAAGCAGCTCTCAAGGAAACTCAGTTTTCACACTCTATGCTTAGTGCCCTTTGAGTGCCTAGGACTGAAATGAAGCTTGGTGAGCATCCCACACAAACGAATGCTCCACATGCGGGTTTCACATGCCACCAACTTCACATTCACAGGCAACTTCAGCGCCACAGCTGTTTTCAGATAGCCCTCAATGCAAAGGCTCTAGATGCAAAAATTGGTGTGAGAGCTAATTCAATCAAGGAAACACTGCATGTTGGTGAAGGGCATATTGAAGAAGGATCAGCCGAGTGGTTCTTGTGGGAGAACAACTCCATTTGGCTCACTAACTTCACACACCATCAGGCTTCCAAGCAGCTCTCAAGGAAACTCAGTTTTCACACTCTATGCTTAGTGCCCTTTGTGTGCCTAGGACTGATATGAAGCTTGGTGAGCATCCCACACATACGAATGCTCCACATGCGGGTTTCACATGCCACCAACTCCACATTCACAGGCAACTTCAGCGCCACAGCCGTTTTCAGATAACCCTCAATGCAAAGGCTCTAGACGCAAATATTGGTGTGAGAGCTAATTCAATCAAGGAAACACTGCATGTTGGTGAAGGGCATATTGAAGAAGGATCAGCCGAGTGGATCTTGTGGGAGAACAACTCCATTTGGCTCACTAACTTCACACACCATCAGGCTTCCAAGCAGCTCTCAAGGAAACTGAGTTTTCACACTCTATGCGTAGTGTCCTTTGAGTGTTTTTAGACTGAAATGAAGCTTGGAGAGCATCCCACACAAACGAATGCTCCATATGCCAGTTTCACATGCCACCAACTCCACATTCACAGGCAACTTCAGCGCCAGAGCCGTTTTCAGATAGCCCTCAATGCAAAGGCTCTAGATGCAAATATTGGTGTGAGAGCTAATTCAATCAAGGAAACACTGCATGTTGGTGAAGGGCATATTGAAGAAGGATCAGCCGAGTGGTTCTTGTGGGAGAACAACTCCATTTGGCTCACTAACTTCACACACCATCAGGCTTCCAAGCAGCTCTCAAGGAAACTCAGTTTTCACACTCTATGCTTAGTGCCCTTTGAGTGCATTATCTAGGAATGATCCTGGTAGAGCATCCCACACAAACGAATGCTCCACATGCGGGTTTCACATGCCACCAACTCCACATTCACAGGCAACTTCAGCGCCACAGCCGTTTTCAGATAGCACTCAATGCAAAGGCTCTAGATGCAAATATTGGTGTGAGAGCTAATTCAATCAAGGAAACACTGCATGTTGGTGAAGGGCATATTGAAGAAGGCTCAGCCGAGTGGTTCTTGTGGGAGAACAACTCCATTTGGCTCACTAACTTCACACACCATCAGGCTTCCAAGCAGCTCTCAAGGAAACTCAGTTTTCACACTCTATGCTTAGTGCCCTTTGAGTGCCTAGGACTGAAATGAAGCTTGGTGAGCATCCCACACAAACGAATGCTCCACATGCGGGTTTCACATGCCACCAACTCCACATTCACAGGCAACTTCAGCGCCACAGCCGTTTTCAGATAGCCCTCAATGCCAAGGCTCTAGATGCAAATATTGGTGTGAGAGCTAATTCAATCAAGGAAACACTGCATGTTGGTGAAGGGCATATTGAAGAAGGATCAGCCGAGTGGTTCTTGTGGGAGAACAACTCCATTTGGCTCACTAACTTCACACACCATCAGGCTTCCAAGCAGCTCTCAAGGAAACTCAGTTTTCACACTCTATGCTTAGTGCCCTTTGAGTGTATTATCTAGGAATGAACCTGGTAGAACATCCCACACAAACGAATGCTCCACATGCGGGTTTCACATGCCACCAACTCCACATTCTCAGGCAACTTCAGCGCCACAGCCGTTTTCAGATAGCCCTCAATGCAAGGCTCTAGACGCAAATATTGGTGTGAGAGCTAATTCAATCAAGGAAACACTGCATGTTGGTGAAGGGCATATTGAAGAAGGATCAGCCGAGTGGTTCTTGTGGGAGAACAACTCCATTTGGCTCACTAACTTCACACACCATCAGGCTTCCAAGCAGCTCTCAAGGAAACTCAGTTTTCACACTCTATGCGTAGTGTCCTTTGAGTGTTTTTAGACTGAAATGAAGCTTGGAGAGCATCCCACACAAACGAATGCTCCATATGCCAGTTTCACATGCCACCAACTCCACATTCACAGGCAACTTCAGCGCCAGAGCCGTTTTCAGATAGCCCTCAATGCAAAGGCTCTAGATGCAAATATTGGTGTGAGAGCTAATTCAATCAAGGAAACACTGCATGTTGGTGAAGGGCATATTGAAGAAGGATCAGCCGAGTGGTTCTTGTGGGAGAACAACTCCATTTGGCTCACTAACTTCACACACCATCAGGCTTCCAAGCAGCTCTCAAGGAAACTCGGTTTTCACACTCTATGCTTAGTGCCATTTGAGTGCATTATCTAGGAATGAACCTGGTAGAGCATCCCACACAAACGAATGCTCCACATGCGGATTTCACATGCCACCAACTCCACATTCACAGGCAACTTCAGCGCCACAGCCGTTTTCAGATAGCCCTCAATGCCAAGGCTCTAGATGAAAATATTGGTGTGAGAGCTAATTCAATCAAGGAAACACTGCATGTTGGTGAAGGGCATACTGAAGAAGGATCAGCCGAGTGGTTCTTGTGGGAGAACAACTCCATTTGGCTCACTAACTTCACACACCATCAGGCTTCCAAGCAGCTCTCAAGGAAACTCAGTTTTCACACTCTATGCTTAGTGCCCTTTGAGTGCATTACCTAGAAATGAACCTGGTAGAGCATCCCACACAAACGAATGCTCCACATGCGGGTTTCACATGCCACCAACTCCACATTCACAGGCAACTTCAGCGCCACAGCCGTTTTCAGATAGCCCTCAATGCAAAGGCTCTAGACGCAAATATTGGTGTGAGAGCTAATTCAATCAAGGAAACACTGCATGTTGGTGAAGGGCATATTGAAGAAGGATCAGCCGAGTGGTTCTTGTGGGAGAACAACTCCATTTGGCTCACTAACTTCACACACCATCAGGCTTCCAAGCAGCTCTCAAGGAAACTCAGTTTTCACACTCTATGCGTAGTGTCCTTTGAGTGTTTTTAGACTGAAATGAAGCTTGGAGAGCATCCCACACAAACGAATGCTCCATATGCCAGTTTCACATGCCACCAACTCCACATTCACAGGCAACTTCAGCGCCAGAGCCGTTTTCAGATAGCCCTCAATGCAAAGGCTCTAGATGCAAATATTGGTGTGAGAGCTAATTCAATCAAGGAAACACTGCATGTTGGTGAAGGGCATATTGAAGAAGGATCAGCCGAGTGGTTCTTGTGGGAGAACAACTCCATTTGGCTCACTAACTTCACACACCATCAGGCTTCCAAGCAGCTCTCAAGGAAACTCGGTTTTCACACTCTATGCTTAGTGCCCTTTAAGTGCATTATCTAGGAATGAACCTGGTAGAGCATCCCACACAAACGAATGCTCCACATGCGGATTTCACATGCCACCAACTCCACATTCACAGGCAACTTCAGCGCCACAGCCGTTTTCAGATAGCCCTCAATGCCAAGGCTCTAGATGAAAATATTGGTGTGAGAGCTAATTCAATCAAGGAAACACTGCATGTTGGTGAAGGGCATACTGAAGAAGGATCAGCCGAGTGGTTCTTGTGGGAGAACAACTCCATTTGGCTCACTAACTTCACACACCATCAGGCTTCCAAGCAGCTCTCAAGGAAACTCAGTTTTCACACTCTATGCTTAGTGCCCTTTGAGTGCATTACCTAGAAATGAACCTGGTAGAGCATCCCACACAAACGAATGCTCCACATGCGGGTTTCACATGCCACCAACTCCACATTCACAGGCAACTTCAGCGCCACAGCCGTTTTCAGATAGCCCTCAATGCAAAGGCTCTAGACGCAAATATTGGTGTGAGAGCTAATTCAATCAAGGAAACACTGCATGTTGGTGAAGGGCATATTGAAGAAGGATCAGCCGAGTGGTTCTTGTGGGAGAACAACTCCATTTGGCTCACTAACTTCACACACCATCAGGCTTCCAAGCAGCTCTCAAGGAAACTCAGTTTTCACACTCTATGCTTAGTGCCCTTTGAGTGCATTACCTAGGAATCATCGTGGTAGAGAATCCAACAAAAATGAATGCTGTACATGCGGGTTTCACATGCCACCAACTCCACATTCACAGGCAACTTCAGCGCCACAGCCGTTTTCAGATAGCCCTCAATGCAAAGGCTCTAGACGCAAATATTGGTGTGAGAGATAATTCAATCAAGGAAACACTGCATGTTGGTGAAGGGCATACTGAAGAAGGATCAGCCGAGTGGTTCTTGATGAAGAACAACTCCATTTGGCTCACTAACTTCACACACCATCAGGCTTCCAAGCAGCTCTCAAGGAAACTCAGTTTTCACACTCTATGCGTAGTGACCTTTAAGTGCCTAGGACTGAAATGAAGCTTGGTGAGCATCCCACACAAACGAATGCTCCACATGCGGGGTTCACATGCCACCAACTCTACATTCACAGGCAACTTCAGCGCCACAGCCGTTTTCAGATAGCCCTCAATGCAAAGGCTCTAGATGCAAATAATGGTGTGAGAGCTAATTCAATCAAGGAAACACTGCATGTTGGTGAAGGGCATATTGAAGAAGGATCAGCCGAGTGGTTCTTGTGGGAGAACAACTCCATTTGGCTCACTAACTTCACACACCATCAGGCTTCCAAGCAGCTCTCAAGGAAACTCAGTTTTCACACTCTATGCTTAGTGCCCTTTGAGTGCCTAGGACTGAAATGAAGCTTGGTGAGCATCCCACACAAACGAATGCTCCACATGCGGGTTTCACATGCCACCAACTTCACATTCACAGGCAACTTCAACGCCACAGCTGTTTTCAGATAGCCCTCAATGCAAAGGCTCTAGATGCAAAAATTGGTGTGAGAGCTAATTCAATCAAGGAAACACTGCATGTTGGTGAAGGGCATATTGAAGAAGGATCAGCCGAGTGGTTCTTGTGGGAGAACAACTCCATTTGGCTCACTAACTTCACACACCATCAGGCTTCCAAGCAGCTCTCAAGGAAACTGAGTTTTCACACTCTATGCGTAGTGTCCTTTGAGTGTTTTTAGACTGAAATGAAGCTTGGAGAGCATCCCACACAAACGAATGCTCCATATGCCAGTTTCACATGCCACCAACTCCACATTCACAGGCAACTTCAGCGCCAGAGCCGTTTTCAGATAGCCCTCAATGCAAAGGCTCTAGATGCAAATATTGGTGTGAGAGCTAATTCAATCAAGGAAACACTGCATGTTGGTGAAGGGCATATTGAAGAAGGATCAGCCGAGTGGTTCTTGTGGGAGAACAACTCCATTTGGCTCACTAACTTCACACACCATCAGGCTTCCAAGCAGCTCTCAAGGAAACTCAGTTTTCACACTCTATGCTTAGTGCCCTTTGAGTGCATTATCTAGGAATGATCCTGGTAGAGCATCCCACACAAACGAATGCTCCACATGCGGGTTTCACATGCCACCAACTCCACATTCACAGGCAACTTCAGCGCCACAGCCGTTTTCAGATAGCACTCAATGCAAAGGCTCTAGATGCAAATATTGGTGTGAGAGCTAATTCAATCAAGGAAACACTGCATGTTGGTGAAGGGCATATTGAAGAAGGCTCAGCCGAGTGGTTCTTGTGGGAGAACAACTCCATTTGGCTCACTAACTTCACACACCATCAGGCTTCCAAGCAGCTCTCAAGGAAACTCAGTTTTCACACTCTATGCTTAGTGACCTTTGAGTGCCTAGGACTGAAATGAAGCTTGGTGAGCATCCCACACAAACGAATGCTCCACATGCGGGTTTCACATGCCACCAACTCCACATTCACAGGCAACTTCAGCGCCACAGCCGTTTTCAGATAGCCCTCAATGCCAAGGCTCTAGATGCAAATATTGGTGTGAGAGCTAATTCAATCAAGGAAACACTGCATGTTGGTGAAGGGCATATTGAAGAAGGATCAGCCGAGTGGTTCTTGTGGGAGAACAACTCCATTTGGCTCACTAACTTCACACACCATCAGGCTTCCAAGCAGCTCTCAAGGAAACTCAGTTTTCACACTCTATGCTTAGTGCCCTTTGAGTGTATTATCTAGGAATGAACCTGGTAGAGCATCCCACACAAACGAATGCTCCACATGCGGGTTTCACATGCCACCAACTCCACATTCTCAGGCAACTTCAGCGCCACAGCCGTTTTCAGATAGCCCTCAATGCAAGGCTCTAGACGCAAATATTGGTGTGAGAGCTAATTCAATCAAGGAAACACTGCATGTTGGTGAAGGGCATATTGAAGAAGGATCAGCCGAGTGGTTCTTGTGGGAGAACAACTCCATTTGGCTCACTAACTTCACACACCATCAGGCTTCCAAGCAGCTCTCAAGGAAACTCAGTTTTCACACTCTATGCGTAGTGTCCTTTGAGTGTTTTTAGACTGAAATGAAGCTTGGAGAGCATCCCACACAAACGAATGCTCCATATGCCAGTTTCACATGCCACCAACTCCACATTCACAGGCAACTTCAGCGCCAGAGCCGTTTTCAGATAGCCCTCAATGCAAAGGCTCTAGATGCAAATATTGGTGTGAGAGCTAATTCAATCAAGGAAACACTGCATGTTGGTGAAGGGCATATTGAAGAAGGATCAGCCGAGTGGTTCTTGTGGGAGAACAACTCCATTTGGCTCACTAACTTCACACACCATCAGGCTTCCAAGCAGCTCTCAAGGAAACTCGGTTTTCACACTCTATGCTTAGTGCCATTTGAGTGCATTATCTAGGAATGAACCTGGTAGAGCATCCCACACAAACGAATGCTCCACATGCGGATTTCACATGCCACCAACTCCACATTCACAGGCAACTTCAGCGCCACAGCCGTTTTCAGATAGCCCTCAATGCAAAGGCTCTAGATGAAAATATTGGTGTGAGAGCTAATTCAATCAAGGAAACACTGCATGTTGGTGAAGGGCATACTGAAGAAGGATCAGCCGAGTGGTTCTTGTGGGAGAACAACTCCATTTGGCTCACTAACTTCACACACCATCAGGCTTCCAAGCAGCTCTCAAGGAAACTCAGTTTTCACACTCTATGCTTAGTGCCCTTTAAGTGCCTAGGACTGAAATGAAGCTTGGTGAGCATCCCACACAAACGAATGCTCCACATGCGGGTTTCACATGCCACCAACTCCACATTCACAGGCAACTTCAGCGCCACAGCCGTTTTCAGATAGCCCTCAATGCAAAGGCTCTAGACGCAAATATTGGTGTGAGAGCTAATTCAATCAAGGAAACACTGCATGTTGGTGAAGGGCATATTGAAGAAGGATCAGCCGAGTGGTTCTTGTGGGAGAACAACTCCATTTGGCTCACTAACTTCACACACCATCAGGCTTCCAAGCAGCTCTCAAGGAAACTCAGTTTTCACACTCTATGCTTAGTGCCCTTTGAGTGCATTACCTAGGAATCATCGTGGTAGAGAATCCAACAAAAATGAATGCTGTACATGCGGGTTTCACATGCCACCAACTTCACATTCACAGGCAAATTCAGCGCCACAGCCGTTTTCAGATAGCCCTCAATGCAAAGGCTCTAGACGCAAATATTGGTGTGAGAGATAATTCAATCAAGGAAACACTGCATGTTGGTGAAGGGCATATTGAAGAAGGATCAGCCGAGTGGTTCTTGATGAAGAACAACTCCATTTGGCTCACTAACTTCACACACCATCAGGCTTCCAAGCAGCTCTCAAGGAAACTCAGTTTTCACACTCTATGCTTAGTGACCTTTAAGTGCCTAGGACTGAAATGAAGCTTGGTGAGCATCCCACACAAACGAATGCTCCACATGCGGGGTTCACATGCCACCAACTCTACATTCACAGGCAACTTCAGCGCCACAGCCGTTTTCAGATAGCCCTCAATGCAAAGGCTCTAGATGCAAATAATGGTGTGAGAGCTAATTCAATCAAGGAAACACTGCATGTTGGTGAAGGGCATATTGAAGAAGGATCAGCCGAGTGGTTCTTGTGGGAGAACAACTCCATTTGGCTCACTAACTTCACACACCATCAGGCTTCCAAGCAGCTCTCAAGGAAACTCAGTTTTCACACTCTATGCTTAGTGCCCTTTGAGTGCCTAGGACTGAAATGAAGCTTGGTGAGCATCCCACACAAACGAATGCTCCACATGCGGGTTTCACATGCCACCAACTTCACATTCACAGGCAACTTCAGCGCCACAGCCGTTTTCAGATAGCCCTCAATGCAAAGGCTCTAGATGCAAATTGGTGTGAGAGCTAATTCAATCAAGGAAACACTGCATGTTGGTGAAGGGCATATTGAAGAAGGATCAGCCGAGTGGTTCTTGTGGGAGAACAACTCCATTTGGCTCACTAACTTCACACACCATCAGGCTTCCAAGCAGCTCTCAAGGAAACTCAGTTTTCACACTCTATGCTTAGTGCCCTTTGAGTGCATTACCTAGAAATGAACCTGGTAGAGCATCCCACACAAACGAATGCTCCACATGCGGGTTTCACATGCCACCAACTCCACATTCACAGGCAACTTCAGCGCCACAGCCGTTTTCAGATAACCCTCAATGCAAAGGCTCTAGACGCAAATATTGGTGTGAGAGCTAATTCAATCAAGGAAACACTGCATGTTGGTGAAGGGCATATTGAAGAAGGATCAGCCGAGTGGATCTTGTGGGAGAACAACTCCATTTGGCTCACTAACTTCACACACCATCAGGCTTCCAAGCAGCTCTCAAGGAAACTGAGTTTTCACACTCTATGCGTAGTGTCCTTTGAGTGTTTTTAGACTGAAATGAAGCTTGGAGAGCATCCCACACAAACGAATGCTCCATATGCCAGTTTCACATGCCACCAACTCCACATTCACAGGCAACTTCAGCGCCAGAGCCGTTTTCAGATAGCCCTCAATGCAAAGGCTCTAGATGCAAATATTGGTGTGAGAGCTAATTCAATCAAGGAAACACTGCATGTTGGTGAAGGGCATATTGAAGAAGGATCAGCCGAGTGGTTCTTGTGGGAGAACAACTCCATTTGGCTCACTAACTTCACACACCATCAGGCTTCCAAGCAGCTCTCAAGGAAACTCAGTTTTCACACTCTATGCTTAGTGCCCTTTGAGTGCATTATCTAGGAATGATCCTGGTAGAGCATCCCACACAAACGAATGCTCCACATGCGGGTTGCACATGCCACCAACTCCACATTCACAGGCAACTTCAGCGCCACAGCCGTTTTCAGATAGCACTCAATGCAAAGGCTCTAGATGCAAATATTGGTGTGAGAGCTAATTCAATCAAGGAAACACTGCATGTTGGTGAAGGGCATATTGAAGAAGGCTCAGCCGAGTGGTTCTTGTGGGAGAACAACTCCATTTGGCTCACTAACTTCACACACCATCAGGCTTCCAAGCAGCTCTCAAGGAAACTCAGTTTTCACACTCTATGCTTAGTGCCCTTTGAGTGCCTAGGACTGAAATGAAGCTTGGTGAGCATCCCACACAAACGAATGCTCCACATGCGGGTTTCACATGCCACCAACTCCACATTCACAGGCAACTTCAGCGCCACAGCCGTTTTCAGATAGCCCTCAATGCCAAGGCTCTAGATGCAAATATTGGTGTGAGAGCTAATTCAATCAAGGAAACACTGCATGTTGGTGAAGGGCATATTGAAGAAGGATCAGCCGAGTGGTTCTTGTGGGAGAACAACTCCATTTGGCTCACTAACTTCACACACCATCAGGCTTCCAAGCAGCTCTCAAGGAAACTCAGTTTTCACACTCTATGCTTAGTGCCCTTTGAGTGTATTATCTAGGAATGAACCTGGTAGAGCATCCCACACAAACGAATGCTCCACATGCGGGTTTCACATGCCACCAACTCCACATTCTCAGGCAACTTCAGCGCCACAGCCGTTTTCAGATAGCCCTCAATGCAAGGCTCTAGACGCAAATATTGGTGTGCGAGCTAATTCAATCAAGGAAACACTGCATGTTGGTGAAGGGCATATTGAAGAAGGATCAGCCGAGTGGTTCTTGTGGGAGAACAACTCCATTTGGCTCACTAACTTCACACACCATCAGGCTTCCAAGCAGCTCTCAAGGAAACTCAGTTTTCACACTCTATGCTTAGTGCCCTTTGAGTGCCTAGGACTGAAATGAAGCTTGGTGAGCATCCCACACAAACGAATGCTCCACATGCGGGTTGCACATGCCACCAACTCCACATTCACAGGCAACTTCAGCGCCACAGCCGTTTTCAGATAGCCCTCAATGCAAAGCTCTAGATGCAAATATTGGTGTGAGAGCTAATTCAATCAAGGAAACACTGCATGTTGGTGAAGGGCATATTGAAGAAGGATCAGCCGAGTGGTTCTTGTGGGAGAACAACTCCATTTGGCTCACTAACTTCACACACCATCAGGCTTCCAAGCAGCTCTCAAGGAAACTCAGTTTTCACACTCTATGCTTAGTGCCATTTGAGTGCATTATCTAGGAATGAACCTGGTAGAGCATCCCACACAAACGAATGCCCCACATGCGGATTTCACATGCCACCAACTCCACATTCACAGGCAACTTCAGCGCCACAGCCGTTTTCAGATAGCCCTCAATGCAAAGGCTCTAGATGAAAATATTGGTGTGAGAGCTAATTCAATCAAGGAAACACTGCATGTTGGTGAAGGGCATACTGAAGAAGGATCAGCCAAGTGGTTCTTGTGGGAGAACAACTCCATTTGGCTCACTAACTTCACACACCATCAGGCTTCCAAGCAGCTCTCAAGGAAACTCAGTTTTCACACTCTATGCTTAGTGCCCTTTGAGTGCATTACCTAGAAATGAACCTGGTAGAGCATCCCACACAAACGAATGCTCCACATGCGGGTTTCACATGCCACCAACTCCACATTCACAGGCAACTTCAGCGCCACAGCCGTTTTCAGATAGCCCTCAATGCAAAGGCTCTAGACGCAAATATTGGTGTGAGAGCTAATTCAATCAAGGAAACACTGCATGTTGGTGAAGGGCATATTGAAGAAGGATCAGCCGAGTGGTTCTTGTGGGAGAACAACTCCATTTGGCTCACTAACTTCACACACCATCAGGCTTCCAAGCAGCTCTCAAGGAAACTCAGTTTTCACACTCTATGCTTAGTGCCCTTTGAGTGCATTACCTAGGAATCATCGTGGTAGAGAATCCAACAAAAATGAATGCTGTACATGCGGGTTTCACATGCCACCAACTCCACATTCACAGGCAACTTCAGCGCCACAGCCGTTTTCAGATAGCCCTCAATGCAAAGGCTCTAGACGCAAATATTGGTGTGAGAGCTAATTCAATCAAGGAAACACTGCATGTTGGTGAAGGGCATATTGAAGAAGGATCAGCCGAGTGGTTCTTGATGAAGAACAACTCCATTTGGCTCACTAACTTCACACACCATCAGGCTTCCAAGCAGCTCTCAAGGAAACTCAGTTTTCACACTCTATGCTTAGTGACCTTTAAGTGCCTAGGACTGAAATGAAGCTTGGTGAGCATCCCACACAAACGAATGCTCCACATGCGGGGTTCACATGCCACCAACTCTACATTCACAGGCAACTTCAGCGCCACAGCCGTTTTCAGATAGCCCTCAATGCAAAGGCTCTAGATGCAAAAATAATGGTGTGAGAGCTAATTCAATCAAGGAAACACTGCATGTTGGTGAAGGGCATATTGAAGAAGGCTCAGCCGAGTGGTTCTTGTGGGAGAACAACTCCATTGGGCTCACTAACTTCACACACCATCAGGCTTCCAAGCAGCTCTCAAGGAAACTCAGTTTTCACACTCTATGCTTAGTGCCCTTTGAGTTCATTATCTAGGAATGAACCTGGCAGAGCATCCCACACAAAGGAATGCTCCACATGCGGGGTTCACATGCCACCAACTCCACATTCACAGGCAAATTCAGCGCCACAGCCGTTTTCAGATAGCCCTCAATGCCAAGGCTCTAGACGCAAATATTGGTAGAGAGCTAATTCAATCAAGGAAACACTGCATGTTGGTGAAGGGCATATTGAAGAAGGATCAGCCGAGTGGTTCTTGTGGGAGAACAACTCCATTTGGCTCACTAACTTCACACACCATCAGGCTTCCAAGCAGCTCTCAAGGAAACTCAGTTTTAACACTCTATGCTTAGTGCCCTTTGAGTGCATTACCTAGGAATGAATCTGGTAGAGCATCCCACACAAACGAATGCTTCACATGCGGGTTTCACATGCCACCAACTCCACATTCACAGGCAACTTCAGCGCCACAGCCGTTTTCAGATAGCCCTCAATGCAAAGGCTCTAGACGCAAATATTGGTGTGAGAGCTAATTCAATCAAGGAAACACTGCATGTTGGTGAAGGGCATATTGAAGAAGGATCAGCCGAGTGGTTCTTGTGGGAGAACAACTCCATTTGGCTCACTAACTTCACACACCATCAGGCTTCCAAGCAGCTCTCAAGGAAACTCAGTTTTCACACTCTATGCTTAGTGCCCTTTGAGTGCCTAGGACTGAAATGAAGCTTGGTGAGCATCCCACACAGACGAATGCTCCACATGCGGGTTGCACATGCCACCAACTCCACATTCTCAGGCAACTTCAGCGCCACAGCCATTTTCAGATAGCCCTCAATGCAAAACTCTAGACGCAAATATTGGTGTGAGAGCTAATTCAATCAAGGAAACACTGCATGTTGGTGAAGGGCATACTGAAGAAGGATCAGCCGAGTGGTTCTTGTGGGAGAACAACTCCATTTGGCTCACTAACTTCACACACCATCAGGCTTCCAAGCAGCTCTCAAGGAAACTCAGTTTTCACACTCTATGCTTAGTGCCCTTTGAGTGCATTATCTAGGAAAGAACCTGGTAGAGCATCCCACACAAACGAATGCTCCACATGCGGGTTTCACATGCCACCAACTCCACATTCACAGGCAACTTCAGCGCCACAGCCGTTTTCAGATAGCCCTCAATGCAAAGGCTCTAGACGCAAATATTGGTGTGAAAGCTAATTCAATCAAGGAAACACTGCATGTTGGTGAAGGGCATATTGAAGAAGGATCAGCCGAGTGGTTCTTGTGGGAGAACAACTCCATTTGGCTCACTAACTTCACACACCATCAGGCTTCCAAGCAGCTCTCAAGGAAACTCAGTTTTCACACTCTATGCTTAGTGCCCTTTGAGTGTATTATCTAGGAATGAACCTGGCAGAGCATCCCACACAAACGAATGCTCCACATGCGGGGTTCACATGCCACCAACTCCACATTCACAGGCAACTTCAGCGCCACAAACATTTTCAGATAGCCCTCAATGCAAAGGCTCTAGACGCAAATATTGGTGTTAGAGCTAATTCAATCAAGGAAACACTGCATGTTGGTGAAGGGCATATTGAAGAAGGCTCAGCCGAGTGGTTCTTGTGGGAGAACAACTCCATTTGGCTCACTAACTTCACACACCATCAGGCTTCCAAGCAGCTCTCAAGGAAACTCAGTTTTCACACTCTATGCTTAGTGCCCTTTGAGTGCCTAGGACTGAAATGAAGCTTGGTGAGCATCCCACACAAACGAATGCTCCACATGCGGGTTTCACATGCCACCAACTCCACATTCACAGGCAACTTCAGCGCCACAGCCGTTTTCAGATAGCCCTCAATGCAAAGGCTCTAGACGCAAATATTGGTGTGAGAGCTAATTCAATCAAGGAAACACTGCATGTTGGTGAAGGGCATATTGAAGAAGGATCAGCCGAGTGGTTCTTGTGGGAGAACAACTCCATTTGGCTCACTAACTTCACACACCATCAGGCTTCCAAGCAGCTCTCAAGGAAACTCAGTTTTCACACTCTATGCTTAGTGCCCTTTGAGTGCCTAGGACTGAAATGAAGCTTGGTGAGCATCCCACACAAACGAATGCTCCACATGCGGGTTGCACATGCCACCAACTCCACATTCACAGGCAACTTCAGCGCCACAAACATTTTCAGATAGCCCTCAATGCAAAACTCTAGACGCAAGTATTGGTGTGAGAGCTAATTCAATCAAGGAAACACTGCATGTTGGTGAAGGGCATACTGAAGAAGGATCAGCCGAGTGGTTCTTGTGGGAGAACAACTCCATTTGGCTCACTAACTTCACACACCATCAGGCTTCCAAGCAGCTCTCAAGGAAACTCAGTTTTCACACTCTATGCTTAGTGCCCTTTGAGTGCATTATCTAGGAATGAACCTGGTAGAGCATCCCACACAAACGAATGCTCCACATGCGGGTTTCACATGCCACCAACTCCACATTCACAGGCAACTTCAGCGCCACAGCCGTTTTCAGATAGCCCTCAATGCAAAGGCTCTAGACGCAAATATTGGTGTGAGAGCTAATTCAATCAGGGAAACACTGCATGTTGGTGAAGGGCATATTGAAGAAGGCTCAGCCGAGTGGTTCTTGTGGGAGAACAACTCCATTTGGCTCACTAACTTCACACACCATCAGGCTTCCAAGCAGCTCTCAAGGAAACTCAGTTTTCACACTCTATGCTTAGTGCCCTTTGAGTGCCTAGGACTGAAATGAAGCTTGGTGAGCATCCCACACAAACGAATGCTCCACATGCGGGTTTCACATGCCACCAACTCCACATTCACAGGCAACTTCAGCGCCACAGCTGTTTTCAGATAGCCCTCAATGCCAAGGCTCTAGACGCAAATATTGGTGTGAGAGCTAATTCAATCAAGGAAACACTGCATGTTGGTGAAGGGCATAATGAAGAAGGATCAGCCGAGTGGTTCTTGTGGGAGAACAACTCCATTTGGCTCACTAACTTCACACACCATCAGGCTTCCAAGCAGCTCTCAAGGAAACTCAGTTTTCACACTCTATGCTTAGTGCCCTTTGAGTGCATTATCTAGGAATGAACCTGGTAGAGCATCCCACACAAACGAATGCTCCACATGCGGGTTTCACATGCCACCAACTCCACATTCACAGGCAACTTCAGCGCCACAGCCGTTTTCAGATAGCCCTCAATGCAAAGGCTCTAGACGCAAATATTGGTGTGAGAGCTAATTCAATCAAGGAAACACTGCATGTTGGTGAAGGGCATATTGAAGAAGGATCAGCCGAGTGGTTCTTGTGGGAGAACAACTCCATTTGGCTCACTAACTTCACACACCATCAGGCTTCCAAGGAGCTCTCAAGGAAACTCAGTTTTCACACTCTATGCTTAGTGCCCTTTGAGTGCCTAGGACTGAAATGAAGCTTGGTGAGCATCCCACACAAACGAATGCTCCACATGCGGGTTTCACATGCCACCAACTCCACATTCACAGGCAACTTCAGCACCACAGCTGTTTTCAGATAGCCCTCAATGCAAAGGCTCTAGACTCAAATATTGGTGTGAGAGCTAATGCAATCAAGGAAACACTGCATGTTGGTGAAGGGCATATTGAAGAAGGATCAGCCGAGTGGTTCTTGTGGGAGAACAACTCCATTTGGCTCACTAACTTCACACACCATCAGGCTTCCAAGCAGCTCTCAAGGAAACTCAGTTTTCACACTCTATGCTTAGTGCCCTTTGAGTGCCTAGGACTGAAATGAAGCTTGGTGAGCATCCCACACAAACGAATGCTCCACATGCGGGTTGCACATGCCACCAACTCCACATTCACAGGCAACTTCAGTGCCACAAACATTTTCAGATAGCCCTCAATGCAAAACTCTAGACGCAAATATTGGTGTGAGAGCTAATTCAATCAAGGAAACACTGCATGTTGGTGAAGGGCATACTGAAGAAGGATCAGCCGAGTGGTTCTTGTGGGAGAACAACTCCATTTGGCTCACTAACTTCACACACCATCAGGCTTCCAAGCAGCTCTCAAGGAAACTCAGTTTTCACACTCTATGCTTAGTGCCCTTTGAGTTCATTATCTAGGAATGAACCTGGCAGAGCATCCCACCCAAACGAATGCTGCACATGCAGGGTTCACATGCCACCAGCTCCACATTCACAGGCAAATTCAGCGCCACAAACATTTTCAGATAGCCCTCAATGCAAAGGCTCTAGACGCAAATATTGGTGTGAGAGCTAATTCAATCAAGGAAACACTGCATGTTGGTGAAGGGCATATTGAAGAAGGCTCAGCCGAGTGGTTCTTGTGGGAGAACAACTCCATTGGGCTCACTAACTTCACACACCATCAGGCTTCCAAGCAGCTCTCAAGGAAACTCAGTTTTCACACTCTATGCTTAGTGCCCTTTGAGTTAATTATCTAGGAATGAACCTGGCAGAGCATCCCACACAAACGAATGCTCCACATGCGGGGTTCACATGCCACCAACTCCACATTCACAGGCAAATTCAGCGCCACAGCCGTTTTCAGATAGCCCTCAATGCCAAGGCTCTAGACGCAAATATTGGTGTGAGAGCTAATTCAATCAAGGAAACACTGCATGTTGGTGAAGGGCATATTGAAGAAGGATCAGCCGAGTGGTTCTTGTGGGAGAACAACTCCATTTGGCTCACTAACTTCACACACCATCAGGCTTCCAAGCAGCTCTCAAGGAAACTCAGTTTTCACACTCTATGCTTAGTGCCCTTTGAGTGCATTACCTAGGAATGAATCTGGTAGAGCATCCCACACAAACGAATGCTTCACATGCGGGTTTCACATGCCACCAACTCCACATTCACAGGCAACTTCAGCGCCACAGCCGTTTTCAGATAGCCCTCAATGCAAAGGCTCTAGACGCAAATATTGGTGTGAGAGCTAATTCAATCAAGGAAACACTGCATGTTGGTGAAGGGCATATTGAAGAAGGATCAGCCGAGTGGTTCTTGTGGGAGAACAACTCCATTTGGCTCACTAACTTCACACACCATCAGGCTTCCAAGCAGCTCTCAAGGAAACTCAGTTTTCACACTCTATGCTTAGTGCCCTTTGAGTGCCTAGGACTGAAATGAAGCTTGGTGAGCATCCCACACAGACGAATGCTCCACATGCGGGTTTCACATGCCACCAACTCCACATTCTCAGGCAACTTCAGCGCCACAGCCATTTTCAGATAGCCCTCAATCCAAAACTCTAGACGCAAATATTGGTGTGAGAGCTAATTCAATCAAGGAAACACTGCATGTTGGTGAAGGGCATACTGAAGAAGGATCAGCCGAGTGGTTCTTGTGGGAGAACAACTCCATTTGGCTCACTAACTTCACACACCATCAGGCTTCCAAGCAGCTCTCAAGGAAACTCAGTTTTCACACTCTATGCTTAGTGCCCTTTGAGTGCCTAGGACTGAAATGAAGCTTGGTGAGCATCCCACACAAACGAATGCTCCACATGCGGGTTGCACATGCCACCAACTCCACATTCACAGGCAACTTCAGCGCCACAGCTGTTTTCAGATAGCCCTCAATGCCAAGGCTCTAGACGCAAATATTGGTGTGAGAGCTAATTAAATCAAGGAAACACTGCATGTTGGTGAAGGGCATATTGAAGAAGGATCAGCCGAGTGGTTCTTGTGGGAGAACAACTCCATTTGGCTCACTAACTTCACACACCATCAGGCTTCCAAGCAGCTCGCAAGGAAACTCAGTTTTCACACTCTATGCTAGTGCCCTTTGAGTGCCGAGGACTGAAATGAAGCTTGGTGAGCATCCCACACAAACGAACGCTCCCCATGCGGGTTTCACATGCCACCAACTCCACATTCACAGGCAACCTCAGCGCCACAGCCATTTTCAGATAGCCCTCTATGCAAAGGCTCTAGACGCAAATATTGGTGAGAGAGCTGATTCAATCAAGGAAACACTGCATGTTGGTGAAGGGCATATTGAAGAAGGATCAGCCGAGTGGTTCTTGTGGCAGAACAACTCCATTTGACTCACTAACTTCACACACCATCAGGCTTCCAAGCAGCTCTCAAGGAAACTCAGTTTTCACACTCTATGCTTAGTGCCCTTTGAGTGCCTAGGACTGATATGAAGCTTGGTGAGCATCCCAAACATAAGAATGCTCCACATGCGGGTTTCACATGCCACCAACTCCACATTCACAGGCAACTTCAGCGCCACAGCCGTTTTCAGATAGCCCTCAATGGAAATCTCTAGATGCAAATATTGGTGTGAGAGCTAATTCAATCAAGGAAACACTGCATGTTGGTGAAGGGCATATTGAAGAAGGATCAGCCGAGTGGTTCTTGTGGGAGAACAACTCCATTTGGCTCACTAACTTCACACACCATCAGGCTTCCAAGCAGCTCTCAAGGAAACTCAGTTTTCACACTTTATGCGTAGTGTCCTTTGAGTGTCTAGGACTGAAATGAAGCTTGGAGAGCATCCCACACAAACGAATGCTCCATATGCCAGTTTCACATGCCACCAACTACACATTCACAGGCAACTTCAGCGCCACAGCCGTTTTCAGATAGCCCTCAATGCAAAGGCTCTAGATGCAAAAATTGGTGTGAGAGATAATTCAATCAAGGAAACACTGCATGTTGGTGAAGGGCATATTGAAGAAGGATCAGCCGAGTGGTTCTTGTGGGAGAACAACTCCATTTGGCTCACTAACTTCACACACCATCAGGCTTCCAAGCAGCTCTCAAGGAAACTCAGTTTTCACACTCTATGCTTAGTGCCCTTTGAGTGCATTACCTAGGAATCATCCTGGTAGAGCATCCCACACAAATGAATGCTGCACATGCGGGTTTCACATGCCACCAACTCCACATTCACAGGCAACTTCAGCGCCACAGCCGTTTTCAGATAGCCCTCAATGCAAAGGCTCTAGACGCAAATATTGGTGTGAGAGCTAATTCAATCAAGGAAACACTGCATGTTGGTGAAGGGCATACTGAAGAAGGATCAGCCGAGTGGTTCTTGTGGGAGAACAACTCCATTTGGCTCACTAACTTCACACACCATCAGGCTTCCAAGCAGCTCTCAAGGAAACTCAGTTTTCACACTCTATGCTTAGTGCCCTATAAGTGCCTAGGACTGAAATGAAGGTTGGTGAGCATCCCACACAAACGAATGCTCCACATGCGGGTTTCACATGCCACCAACTTCACATTCACAGGCAACTTCAGCGCCACAGCTGTTTTCAGATAGCCCTCAATGCAAAGGCTCTAGATGCAAAAATTGGTGTGAGAGCTAATTCAATCAAGGAAACACTGCATGTTGGTGAAGGGCATATTGAAGAAGGATCAGCCGAGTGGTTCTTGTGGGAGAACAACTCCATTTGGCTCACTAACTTCACACACCATCAGGCTTCCAAGCAGCTCTCAAGGAAACTCAGTTTTCACACTCTATGCTTAGTGCCCTTTGTGTGCCTAGGACTGATATGAAGCTTGGTGAGCATCCCACACATACGAATGCTCCACATGCGGGTTTCACATGCCACCAACTCCACATTCACAGGCAACTTCAGCGCCACAGCCGTTTTCAGATAGCCCTCAATGCAAAGCTCTAGATGCAAATATTGGTGTGCGAGCTAATTCAATCAAGGAAACACTGCATGTTGGTGAAGGGCATATTGAAGAAGGATCAGCCGAGTGGTTCTTGTGGGAGAACAACTCCACTTGGCTCACTAACTTCACACACCATCAGGCTTCCAAGCAGCTCTCAAGGAAACTCAGTTTTCACACTCTATGCTTAGTGTCCTTTGAGTGTTTTTTAGACTGAAATGAAGCTTGGAGAGCATCCCACACAAACGAATGCTCCACATGCCAGCTTCACATGCCACCAACTCCACATTCACAGGCAACTTCAGCGCCACAGCCGTTTTCAGATAGCCCTCAATGCAAAGGCTCTAGATGCAAATATTGGTGTGAGAGCTAATTCAATCAAGGAAACACTGCATGTTGGTGAAGGGCATATTGAAGAAGGATCAGCCGAGTGGTTCTTGTGGGAGAACAACTCCATTTGGCTCACTAACTTCACACACCACCAGGCTTCCAAGCAGCTCTCAAGGAAACTCAGTTTTCACACTCTATGCTTAGTGCCCTTTAAGTGCATTATCTAGGAATGAACCTGGTAGAGCATCCCACACAAACTAATGCTCCACATGCGGGTTTCACATGCCACCAACTCCACATTCACAGGCAACTTCAGCGCCACAGCCGTTTTCAGATAGCCCTCAATGCAAAGGCTCTAGACGCAAATATTGGTGTGAGAGCTAATTCAATCAAGGAAACACTGCATGTTGGTGAAGGGCATACTGAAGAAGGATCAGCCGAGTGGTTCTTGTGGGAGAACAACTCCATTTGGCTCACTAACTTCACACACCATCAGGCTTCCAAGCAGCTCTCAAGGAAACTCAGTTTTCACACTCTATGCGTAGTGCCCTTTAAGTGCCTAGGACTGAAATGAAGCTTGGTGAGCATCCCACACAAACGAATGCTCCACATGCGGGTTTCACATGCCACCAACTTCACATTCACAGGCAACTTCAGCGCCACAGCTGTTTTCAGATAGCCCTCAATGCAAAGGCTCTAGATGCAAAAATTGGTGTGAGAGCTAATTCAATCAAGGAAACACTGCATGTTGGTGAAGGGCATATTGAAGAAGGATCAGCCGAGTGGTTCTTGTGGGAGAACAACTCCATTTGGCTCACTAACTTCACACACCATCAGGCTTCCAAGCAGCTCTCAAGGAAACTCAGTTTTCACACTCTATGCTTAGAGCCCTTTGAGTGCCTAGGACTGATATGAAGCTTGGTGAGCATCCCACACATACGAATGCTCCACATGCGGGGTTCACATGCCACCAACTCCACATTCACAGGCAACTTCAGCGCCACAGCCGTTTTCAGATAGCCCTCAATGCAAAGCTCTAGATGCAAATATTGGTGTGCGAGCTAATTCAATCAAGGAAACACTGCATGTTGGTGAAGGGCATATTGAAGAAGGATCAGCCGAGTGGTTCTTGTGGGAGAACAACTCCATTTGGCTCACTAACTTCACACACCACCAGGCTTCCAAGCAGCTCTCAAGGAAACTCAGTTTTCACACTCTATGCTTAGTGCCCTTTAAGTGCATTATCTAGGAATGAACCTGGTAGAGCATCCCACACAAACGAATGCTCCACATGCGTGTTTCACATGACACCAACTCCACATTCACAGGCAACTTCAGCGCCACAGCCGTTTTCAGATAGCCCTCAATGCAAAGGCTCTAGACGCAAATATTGGTGTGAGAGCTAATTCAATCAAGGAAACACTGCATGTTGGTGAAGGGCATACTGAAGAAGGATCAGCCGAGTGGTTCTTGTGGGAGAACAACTCCATTTGGCTCACTAACTTCACACACCATCAGGCTTCCAAGCAGCTCTCAAGGAAACTCAGTTTTCACACTCTATGCGTAGTGCCCTTTAAGTGCCTAGGACTGAAATGAAGCTTGGTGAGCATCCCACACAAACGAATGCTCCACATGCGGGTTTCACATGCCACCAACTTCACATTCACAGGCAACTTCAGCGCCACAGCTGTTTTCAGATAGCCCTCAATGCAAAGGCTCTAGATGCAAAAATTGGTGTGAGAGCTAATTCAATCAAGGAAACACTGCATGTTGGTGAAGGGCATATTGAAGAAGGATCAGCCGAGTGGTTCTTGTGGGAGAACAACTCCATTTGGCTCACTAACTTCACACACCATCAGGCTTCCAAGCAGCTCTCAAGGAAACTCAGTTTTCACACTCTATGCTTAGAGCCCTTTGAGTGCCTAGGACTGATATGAAGCTTGGTGAGCATCCCACACATACGAATGCTCCACATGCGGGTTTCACATGCCACCAACTCCACATTCACAGGCAACTTCAGCGCCACAGCCGTTTTCAGATAGCCCTCAATGCAAAGCTCTAGATGCAAATATTGGTGTGCGAGCTAATTCAATCAAGGAAACACTGCATGTTGGTGAAGGGCATATTGAAGAAGGATCAGCCGAGTGGTTCTTGTGGGAGAACAACTCCATTTGGCTCACTAACTTCACACACCATCAGGCTTCCAAGCAGCTCTCAAGGAAACTCAGTTTTCACACTCTATGCGTAGTGTCCTTTGAGTGTTTTTTAGACTGAAATGAAGCTTGGAGAGCATCCCACACAAACGAATGCTCCATATGCCAGCTTCACATGCCACCAACTCCACATTCACAGGCAACTTCAGCGCCACAGCCGTTTTCAGATAGCCCTCAATGCAAAGGCTCTAGATGCAAATATTGGTGTGAGAGCTAATTCAATCAAGGAAACACTGCATGTTGGTGAAGGGCATATTGAAGAAGGATCAGCCGAGTGGTTCTTGTGGGAGAACAACTCCATTTGGCTCACTAACTTCACACACCATCAGGCTTCCAAGCAGCTCTCAAGGAAACTCAGTTTTCACACTCTATGCTTAGTGCCCTTTAAGTGCATTATCTAGGAATGAACCTGGTAGAGCATCCCACACAAGCTAATGCTCCACATGCGGGTTTCACATGCCACCAACTCCACATTCACAGGCAACTTCAGCGCCACAGCCGTTTTCAGATAGCCCTCAATGCAAAGGCTCTAGATGCAAATATTGGTGTGAGAGCTAATTCAATCAAGGAAACACTGCATGTTGGTGAAGGGCATATTGAAGAAGGATCAGCCGAGTGGTTCTTGTGGGAGAACAACTCCATTTGGCTCACTAACTTCACACACCATCAGGCTTCCAAGCAGCTCTCAAGGAAACTCAGTTTTCACACTCTATGCTTAGTGCCCTTTGAGTGCATTATCTAGGAATGATCCTGGTAGAGCATCCCACACAAACGAATGCTCCACATGCGGGTTTCACATGCCACCAACTCCACATTCACAGGCAACTTCAGCGCCACAGCCGTTTTCAGATAGCCCTCAATGCAAAGGCTCTAGATGCAAATATTGGTGTGAGAGCTAATTCAATCAAGGAAACACTGCATGTTGGTGAAGGGCATATTGAAGAAGGATCAGCCGAGTGGTTCTTGTGGGAGAACAACTCCATTTGGCTCACTAACTTCACACACCATCAGGCTTCCAAGCAGCTCTCAAGGAAACTCAGTTTTCACACTCTATGCTTAGTGCCCTTTGAGTGCATTACCTAGGAATGAACCTGGTAGAGCATCCCACACAAACGAATGCTCCACATGCGGTGTTCACATGCCACCAACTCCACATTCACAGGCAACTTCAGCGCCACAGCCGTTTTCAGATAGCCCTCAATGCAAAGGCTCTAGACGCAAATATTGGTGTGAGAGCTAATTCAATTAAGCAAGCACTGCATGTTGGTGAAGGGCATATTGAAGAAGGATCAGCCGAGTGGTTCTTGTGGGAGAACAACTCCATTTGGCTCACTAACTTCACACACCATCAGGCATCCAAGCAGCTCTCAAGGAAACTCAGTTTTCACACTCTATGCTTAGTGCCCTTTGAGTGCATTACCTAGGAATCATCCTGGTAAAGCATCCCACACAAATGAATGCTGCACATGCGGGTTTCACATGCCAACAACTCCACATTCACAGGCAACTTCAGCGCCACAGCCGTTTTCAGAAAGCCCTCAATGCAAAGGCTCTAGATGCAAATAATGGTGTGAGAGCTAATTCAATCAAGGAAACACTGCATGTTGGTGAAGGGCATATTGAAGAAGGATCAGCCGAGTGGTTCTTGTGGGAGAACAACTCCATTTGGCTCACTAACTTCACACACCATCAGGCTTCCAAGCAGCTCTCAAGGAAACTCAGTTTTCACACTCTATGCTTAGTGCCCTTTGAGTGCATTATCTAGGAATGAACCTGGTAGAGCATCCCACACAAACGAATGCTCCACATGCAGGTTTCACATGCCACCAACTCCACATTCACAGGCAACTTCAGCGCCACAGCCATTTTCAGATAGCCCTCAATGCAAAGGCTCTAGACGCAAATATTGGTGTGAGAGCTAATTCAATCAAGGAAACACTGCATGTTGGTGAAGGGCATATTGAAGAAGGATCAGCCGAGTGGTTCTTGTGGGAGAACAACTCCATTTGGCTCACTAACTTCACACACCATCAGGCTTCCAAGCAGCTCTCAAGGAAACTCAGTTTTCACACTCTATGCTTAGTGCCCTTTAAGTGCCTAGGACTGAAATGAAGCTTGGTGAGCATCCCACACAAACGAATGCTCCACATGCGGGTTTCACATGCCACCAACTTCACATTCACAGGCAACTTCAGCGCCACAGCTGTTTTCAGATAGCCCTCAATGCAAAGGCTCTAGATGCAAAAATTGGTGTGAGAGCTAATTCAATCAAGGAAACACTGCATGTTGGTGAAGGGCATATTGAAGAAGGATCAGCCGAGTGGTTCTTGTGGGAGAACAACTCCATTTGGCTCACTAACTTCACACACCATCAGGCTTCCAAGCAGCTCTCAAGGAAACTCAGTTTTCACACTCTATGCTTAGTGCCCTTTGTGTGCCTAGGACTGATATGAAGCTTGGTGAGCATCCCACACATACGAATGCTCCACATGCGGGTTTCACATGCCACCAACTCCACATTGACAGGCAACTTCAGCGCCACAGCCGTTTTCAGATAACCCTCAATGCAAAGGCTCTAGACGCAAATATTGGTGTGAGAGCTAATTCAATCAAGGAAACACTGCATGTTGGTGAAGGGCATATTGAAGAAGGATCAGCCGAGTGGATCTTGTGGGAGAACAACTCCATTTGGCTCACTAACTTCACACACCATCAGGCTTCCAAGCAGCTCTCAAGGAAACTCAGTTTTCACACTCTATGCGTAGTGTCCTTTGAGTGTTTTTAGACTGAAATGAAGCTTGGAGAGCATCCCACACAAACGAATGCTCCATATGCCAGTTTCACATGCCACCAACTCCACATTCACAGGCAACTTCAGCGCCAGAGCCGTTTTCAGATAGCCCTCAATGCAAAGGCTCTAGATGCAAATATTGGTGTGAGAGCTAATTCAATCAAGGAAACACTGCATGTTGGTGAAGGGCATATTGAAGAAGGATCAGCCGAGTGGTTCTTGTGGGAGAACAACTCCATTTGGCTCACTAACTTCACACACCATCAGGCTTCCAAGCAGCTCTCAAGGAAACTCAGTTTTCACACTCTATGCTTAGTGCCCTTTAAGTGCATTATCTAGGAATGAACGTGGTAGAGCATCCCACACAAACGAATGCTCCACATGCGGGTTTCACATGCCACCAACTCCACATTGAAAGGCAACTTCAGCGCCACAGCCGTTTTCAGATAGCCCTCAATGCAAAGGCTCTAGACGCAAATATTGGTGTGAGAGCTAATTCAATCAAGGAAACACTGCATGTTGGTGAAGGGCATACTGAAGAAGGATCAGCCGAGTGGTTCTTGTGGGAGAACAACTCCATTTGGCTCACTAACTTCACACACCATCAGGCTTCCAAGCAGCTCTCAAGGAAACTCAGTTTTCACACTCTATGCTTAGTGCCCTTTGAGTGCATTATCTAGGAATGAACCTGGTAGAGCATCCCACACAAACGAATGCTCCACATGCGGGTTTCACATGCCACCAACTCCACATTCACAGGCAACTTCAGCGCCACAGCCGTTTTCAGATAGCACTCAATGCAAAGGCTCTAGATGCAAATATTGGTGTGAGAGCTAATTCAATCAAGGAAACACTGCATGTTGGTGAAGGGCATATTGAAGAAGGCTCAGCCGAGTGGTTCTTGTGGGAGAACAACTCCATTTGGCTCACTAACTTCACACACCATCAGGCTTCCAAGCAGCTCTCAAGGAAACTCAGTTTTCACACTCTATGCTTAGTGCCCTTTGAGTGCCTAGGACTGAAATGAAGCTTGGTGAGCATCCCACACAAACGAATGCTCCACATGCGGGTTTCACATGCCACCAACTCCACATTCACAGGCAACTTCAGCGCCACAGCCGTTTTCAGATAGCCCTCAATGCCAAGGCTCTAGATGCAAATATTGGTGTGAGAGCTAATTCAATCAAGGAAACACTGCATGTTGGTGAAGGGCATATTGAAGAAGGCTCAGCCGAGTGGTTCTTGTGGGAGAACAACTCCATTTGGCTCACTAACTTCACACACCATCAGGCTTCCAAGCAGCTCTCAAGGAAACTCAGTTTTCACACTCTATGCTTAGTGCCCTTTGAGTGCATTATCTAGGAATGAACCTGGTAGAGCATCCCACACAAACGAATGCTCCACATGCGGGTTTCACATGCCACCAACTCCACATTCTCAGGCAACTTCAGCGCCACAGCCGTTTTCAGATAGCCCTCAATGCAAGGCTCTAGACGCAAATATTGGTGTGAGAGGTGATTCAATCAAGGAAACACTGCATGTTGGTGAAGGGCATATTGAAAAAGGATCAGCCGAGTGGTTCTTGTGGGAGAACAACTCCATTTGGCTCACTAACTTCACACACCATCAGGCTTCCAAGCAGCTCTCAAGGAAACTCAGTTTTCACACTCTATGCTTAGTGCCCTTTGAGTGCCTAGGACTGAAATGAAGCTTGGTGAGCATCCCACACAAACGAATGCTCCACATGCGGGTTTCACATGCCACCAACTCCACATTCACAGGCAACTTCAGCGCCACAGCCGTTTTCAGATAGCCCTCAATGCAAAGCTCTAGATGCAAATATTGGTGTGAGAGCTAATTCAATCAAGGAAACACTGCATGTTGGTGAAGGGCATATTGAAGAAGGATCAGCCGAGTGGTTCTTGTGGGAGAACAACTCCATTTGGCTCACTAACTTCACACACCATCAGGCTTCCAAGCAGCTCTCAAGGAAACTCGGTTTTCACACTCTATGCTTAGTGCCATTTGAGTGCATTATCTAGGAATGAACCTGGTAGAGCATCCCACACAAACGAATGCTCCACATGCGGATTTCACATGCCACCAACTCCACATTCACAGGCAACTTCAGCGCCACAGCCGTTTTCAGATAGCCCTCAATGCAAAGGCTCTAGACGCAAAAATTGGTGTGAGAGCTAATTCAATCAAGGAAACACTGCATGTGGGTGAAGGGCATACTGAAGAAGGATCAGCCGAGTGGTTCTTGTGGGAGAACAACTCCATTTGGCTCACTAACTTCACACACCATCAGGCTTCCAAGCAGCTCTCAAGGAAACTCAGTTTTCACACTCTATGCTTAGTGCCCTTTGAGTGCATTACCTAGAAATGAACCTGGTAGAGCATCCCACACAAACGAATGCTCCACATGCGGGTTTCACATGCCACCAACTCCACATTCACAGGCAACTTCAGCGCCACAGCCGTTTTCAGATAGCCCTCAATGCAAAGGCTCTAGACGCAAATATTGGTGTGAGAGCTAATTCAATCAAGGAAACACTGCATGTTGGTGAAGGGCATATTGAAGAAGGATCAGCCGAGTGGTTCTTGTGGGAGAACAACTCCATTTGGCTCACTAACTTCACACACCATCAGGCTTCCAAGCAGCTCTCAAGGAAACTCAGTTTTCACACTCTATGCTTAGTGCCCTTTGAGTGCATTACCTAGGAATCATCGTGGTAGAGAATCCAACAAAAATGAATGCTGTACATGCGGGTTTCACATGCCACCAACTCCACATTCACAGGCAAATTCAGCGCCACAGCCGTTTTCAGATAGCCCTCAATGCAAAGGCTCTAGACGCAAATATTGGTGTGAGAGATAATTCAATCAAGGAAACACTGCATGTTGGTGAAGGGCATATTGAAGAAGGATCAGCCGAGTGGTTCTTGATGAAGAACAACTCCATTTGGCTCACTAACTTCACACACCATCAGGCTTCCAAGCAGCTCTCAAGGAAACTCAGTTTTCACACTCTATGCTTAGTGACCTTTAAGTGCCTAGGACTGAAATGAAGCTTGGTGAGCATCCCACACAAACGAATGCTCCACATGCGGGGTTCACATGCCACCAACTCTACATTCACAGGCAACTTCAGCGCCACAGCCGTTTTCAGATAGCCCTCAATGCAAAGGCTCTAGATGCAAATAATGGTGTGAGAGCTAATTCAATCAAGGAAACACTGCATGTTGGTGAAGGGCATATTGAAGAAGGATCAGCCGAGTGGTTCTTGTGGGAGAACAACTCCATTTGGCTCACTAACTTCACACACCATCAGGCTTCCAAGCAGCTCTCAAGGAAACTCAGTTTTCACACTCTATGCTTAGTGCCCTTTGAGTGCCTAGGACTGAAATGAAGCTTGGTGAGCATCCCACACAAACGAATGCTCCACATGCGGGTTTCACATGCCACCAACTTCACATTCACAGGCAACTTCAGCGCCACAGCTGTTTTCAGATAGCCCTCAATGCAAAGGCTCTAGATGCAAAAATTGGTGTGAGAGCTAATTCAATCAAGGAAACACTGCATGTTGGTGAAGGGCATATTGAAGAAGGATCAGCCGAGTGGTTCTTGTGGGAGAACAACTCCATTTGGCTCACTAACTTCACACACCATCAGGCTTCCAAGCAGCTCTCAAGGAAACTCAGTTTTCACACTCTATGCTTAGTGCCCTTTGTGTGCCTAGGACTGATATGAAGCTTGGTGAGCATCCCACACATACGAATGCTCCACATGCGGGTTTCACATGCCACCAACTCCACATTCACAGGCAACTTCAGCGCCACAGCCGTTTTCAGATAACCCTCAATGCAAAGGCTCTAGACGCAAATATTGGTGTGAGAGCTAATTCAATCAAGGAAACACTGCATGTTGGTGAAGGGCATATTGAAGAAGGATCAGCCGAGTGGATCTTGTGGGAGAACAACTCCATTTGGCTCACTAACTTCACACACCATCAGGCTTCCAAGCAGCTCTCAAGGAAACTGAGTTTTCACACTCTATGCGTAGTGTCCTTTGAGTGTTTTTAGACTGAAATGAAGCTTGGAGAGCATCCCACACAAACGAATGCTCCATATGCCAGTTTCACATGCCACCAACTCCACATTCACAGGCAACTTCAGCGCCAGAGCCGTTTTCAGATAGCCCTCAATGCAAAGGCTCTAGATGCAAATATTGGTGTGAGAGCTAATTCAATCAAGGAAACACTGCATGTTGGTGAAGGGCATATTGAAGAAGGATCAGCCGAGTGGTTCTTGTGGGAGAACAACTCCATTTGGCTCACTAACTTCACACACCATCAGGCTTCCAAGCAGCTCTCAAGGAAACTCAGTTTTCACACTCTATGCTTAGTGCCCTTTGAGTGCATTATCTAGGAATGATCCTGGTAGAGCATCCCACACAAACGAATGCTCCACATGCGGGTTTCACATGCCACCAACTCCACATTCACAGGCAACTTCAGCGCCACAGCCGTTTTCAGATAGCACTCAATGCAAAGGCTCTAGATGCAAATATTGGTGTGAGAGCTAATTCAATCAAGGAAACACTGCATGTTGGTGAAGGGCATATTGAAGAAGGCTCAGCCGAGTGGTTCTTGTGGGAGAACAACTCCATTTGGCTCACTAACTTCACACACCATCAGGCTTCCAAGCAGCTCTCAAGGAAACTCAGTTTTCACACTCTATGCTTAGTGCCCTTTGAGTGCCTAGGACTGAAATGAAGCTTGGTGAGCATCCCACACAAACGAATGCTCCACATGCGGGTTTCACATGCCACCAACTCCACATTCACAGGCAACTTCAGCGCCACAGCCGTTTTCAGATAGCCCTCAATGCCAAGGCTCTAGATGCAAATATTGGTGTGAGAGCTAATTCAATCAAGGAAACACTGCATGTTGGTGAAGGGCATATTGAAGAAGGCTCAGCCGAGTGGTTCTTGTGGGAGAACAACTCCATTTGGCTCACTAACTTCACACACCATCAGGCTTCCAAGCAGCTCTCAAGGAAACTCAGTTTTCACACTCTATGCTTAGTGCCCTTTGAGTGTATTATCTAGGAATGAACCTGGTAGAGCATCCCACACAAACGAATGCTCCACATGCGGGTTTCACATGCCACCAACTCCACATTCTCAGGCAACTTCAGCGCCACAGCCGTTTTCAGATAGCCCTCAATGCAAGGCTCTAGACGCAAATATTGGTGTGAGAGCTAATTCAATCAAGGAAACACTGCATGTTGGTGAAGGGCATATTGAAAAAGGATCAGCCGAGTGGTTCTTGTGGGAGAACAACTCCATTTGGCTCACTAACTTCACACATCATCAGGCTTCCAAGCAGCTCTCAAGGAAACTCAGTTTTCACACTCTATGCTTAGTGCCCTTTGAGTGCCTAGGACTGAAATGAAGCTTGGTGAGCATCCCACACAAACGAATGCTCCACATGCGGGTTGCACATGCCACCAACTCCACATTCACAGGCAACTTCAGCGCCACAGCCGTTTTCAGATAGCCCTCAATGCAAAGCTCTAGATGCAAATATTGGTGTGAGAGCTAATTCAATCAAGGAAACACTGCATGTTGGTGAAGGGCATATTGAAGAAGGATCAGCCGAGTGGTTCTTGTGGGAGAACAACTCCATTTGGCTCACTAACTTCACACACCATCAGGCTTCCAAGCAGCTCTCAAGGAAACTCGGTTTTCACACTCTATGCTTAGTGCCATTTGAGTGCATTATCTAGGAATGAACCTGGTAGAGCATCCCACACAAACGAATGCTCCACATGCGGATTTCACATGCCACCAACTCCACATTCACAGGCAACTTCAGCGCCACAGCCGTTTTCAGATAGCCCTCCATGCAAAGGCTCTAGATGAAAATATTGGTGTGAGAGCTAATTCAATCAAGGAAACACTGCATGTTGGTGAAGGGCATACTGAAGAAGGATCAGCCGAGTGGTTCTTGTGGGAGAACAACTCCATTTGGCTCACTAACTTCACACACCATCAGGCTTCCAAGCAGCTCTCAAGGAAACTCAGTTTTCACACTCTATGCTTAGTGCCCTTTGAGTGCATTACCTAGAAATGAACCTGGTAGAGCATCCCACACAAACGAATGCTCCACATGCGGGTTTCACATGCCACCAACTCCACATTCACAGGCAACTTCAGCGCCACAGCCGTTTTCAGATAGCCCTCAATGCAAAGGCTCTAGACGCAAAAATTGGTGTGAGAGCTAATTCAATCAAGGAAACACTGCATGTTGGTGAAGGGCATATTGAAGAAGGATCAGCCGAGTGGTTCTTGTGGGAGAACAACTCCATTTGGCTCACTAACTTCACACACCATCAGGCTTCCAAGCAGCTCTCAAGGAAACTCAGTTTTCACACTCTATGCTTAGTGACCTTTAAGTGCCTAGGACTGAAATGAAGCTTGGTGAGCATCCCACACAAACGAATGCTCCACATGCGGGGTTCACATGCCACCAACTCTACATTCACAGGCAACTGCAGCGCCACAGCCGTTTTCAGATAGCCCTCAATGCAAAGGCTCTAGACGCAAATAATGGTGTGAGAGCTAATTCAATCAAGGAAACACTGCATGTTGGTGAAGGGCATATTGAAGAAGGATCAGCCGAGTGGTTCTTGTGGGAGAACAACTCCATTGGGCTCACTAACTTCACACACCATCAGGCTTCCAAGCAGCTCTCAAGGAAACTCAGTTTTCACACTCTATGCTTAGTGCCCTTTGAGTTCATTATCTAGGAATGAACCTGGCAGAGCATCCCACACAAACGAATGCTCCACATGCGGGGTTCACATGCCACCAACTCCACATTCACAGGCAAATTCAGCGCCACAGCCGTTTTCAGATAGCCCTCAATGCAAAGGCTCTAGACGCAAATATTGGTAGAGAGCTAATTCAATCAAGGAAACACTGCATGTTGGTGAAGGGCATATTGAAGAAGGATCAGCCGAGTGGTTCTTGTGGGAGAACAACTCCATTTGGCTCACTAACTTCACACACCATCAGGCTTCCAAGCAGCTCTCAAGGAAACTCAGTTTTAACACTCTATGCTTAGTGCCCTTTGAGTGCATTACCTAGGAATGAATCTGGTAGAGCATCCCACAGAAACGAATGCTTCACATGCGGGTTTCACATGCCACCAACTCCACATTCACAGGCAACTTCAGCGCCACAGCCGTTTTCAGATAGCCCTCAATGCAAAGGCTCTAGACGCAAATATTGGTGTGAGAGCTAATTCAATCAAGGAAACACTGCATGTTGGTGAAGGGCATATTGAAGAAGGATCAGCCGAGTGGTTCTTGTGGGAGAACAACTCCATTTGGCTCACTAACTTCACACACCATCAGGCTTCCAAGCAGCTCTCAAGGAAACTCAGTTTTCACACTCTATGCTTAGTGCCCTTTGAGTGCCTAGGACTGAAATGAAGCTTGGTGAGCATCCCACACAGACGAATGCTCCACATGCGGGTTGCACATGCCACCAACTCCACATTCTCAGGCAACTTCAGCGCCACAGCCATTTTCAGATAGCCCTCAATGCAAAACTCTAGACGCAAATATTGGTGTGAGAGCTAATTCAATCAAGGAAACACTGCATGTTGGTGAAGGGCATACTGAAGAAGGATCAGCCGAGTGGTTCTTGTGGGAGAACAACTCCATTTGGCTCACTAACTTCACACACCATCAGGCTTCCAAGCAGCTCTCAAGGAAACTCAGTTTTCACACTCTATGCTTAGTGCCCTTTGAGTGCATTATCTAGGAAAGAACCTGGTAGAGCATCCCACACAAACGAATGCTCCACATGCGGGTTTCACATGCCACCAACTCCACATTCACAGGCAACTTCAGCGCCACAGCCGTTTTCAGATAGCCCTCAATGCAAAGGCTCTAGACGCAAATATTGGTGTGAAAGCTAATTCAATCAAGGAAACACTGCATGTTGGTGAAGGGCATATTGAAGAAGGATCAGCCGAGTGGTTCTTGTGGGAGAACAACTCCATTTGGCTCACTAACTTCACACACCATCAGGCTTCCAAGCAGCTCTCAAGGAAACTCAGTTTTCACACTCTATGCTTAGTGCCCTTTGAGTGTATTATCTAGGAATGAACCTGGCAGAGCATCCCACACAAACGAATGCTCCACATGCGGGGTTCACATGCCACCAACTCCACATTCACAGGCAACTTCAGCGCCACAAACATTTTCAGATAGCCCTCAATGCAAAGGCTCTAGACGCAAATATTGGTGTTAGAGCTAATTCAATCAAGGAAACACTGCATGTTGGTGAAGGGCATATTGAAGAAGGCTCAGCCGAGTGGTTCTTGTGGGAGAACAACTCCATTTGGCTCACTAACTTCACACACCATCAGGCTTCCAAGCAGCTCTCAAGGAAACTCAGTTTTCACACTCTATGCTTAGTGCCCTTTGAGTGCCTAGGACTGAAATGAAGCTTGGTGAGCATCCCACACAAACGAATGCTCCACATGCGGGTTTCACATGCCACCAACTCCACATTCACAGGCAACTTCAGCGCCACAGCCGTTTTCAGATAGCCCTCAATGCAAAGGCTCTAGACGCAAATATTGGTGTGAGAGCTAATTCAATCAAGGAAACACTGCATGTTGGTGAAGGGCATATTGAAGAAGGATCAGCCGAGTGGTTCTTGTGGGAGAACAACTCCATTTGGCTCACTAACTTCACACACCATCAGGCTTCCAAGCAGCTCTCAAGGAAACTCAGTTTTCACACTCTATGCTTAGTGCCCTTTGAGTGCCTAGGACTGAAATGAAGCTTGGTGAGCATCCCACACAAACGAATGCTCCACATGCGGGTTGCACATGCCACCAACTCCACATTCACAGGCAACTTCAGCGCCACAAACATTTTCAGATAGCCCTCAATGCAAAACTCTAGACGCAAATATTGGTGTGAGAGCTAATTCAATCAAGGAAACACTGCATGTTGGTGAAGGGCATACTGAAGAAGGATCAGCCGAGTGGTTCTTGTGGGAGAACAACTCCATTTGGCTCACTAACTTCACACACCATCAGGCTTCCAAGCAGCTCTCAAGGAAACTCAGTTTTCACACTCTATGCTTAGTGCCCTTTGAGTGCATTATCTAGGAATGAACCTGGTAGAGCATCCCACACAAACGAATGCTCCACATGCGGGTTTCACATGCCACCAACTCCACATTCACAGGCAACTTCAGCGCCACAGCCGTTTTCAGATAGCCCTCAATGCAAAGGCTCTAGACGCAAATATTGGTGTGAGAGCTAATTCAATCAGGGAAACACTGCATGTTGGTGAAGGGCATATTGAAGAAGGCTCAGCCGAGTGGTTCTTGTGGGAGAACAACTCCATTTGGCTCACTAACTTCACACACCATCAGGCTTCCAAGCAGCTCTCAAGGAAACTCAGTTTTCACACTCTATGCTTAGTGCCCTTTGAGTGCCTAGGACTGAAATGAAGCTTGGTGAGCATCCCACACAAACGAATGCTCCACATGCGGGTTTCACATGCCACCAACTCCACATTCACAGGCAACTTCAGCGCCACAGCTGTTTTCAGATAGCCCTCTATGCCAAGGCTCTAGACGCAAATATTGGTGTGAGAGCTAATTCAATCAAGGAAACACTGCATGTTGGTGAAGGGCATATTGAAGAAGGACCAGCCGAGTGGTTCTTGTGGGAGAACAACTCCATTTGGCTCACTAACTTCACACACCATCAGGCTTCCAAGCAGCTCTCAAGGAAACTCAGTTTTCACACTCTATGCTTAGTGCCCTTTGAGTGCATTATCTAGGAATGAACCTGGTAGAGCATCCCACACAAACGAATGCTCCACATGCGGGTTTCACATGCCACCAACTCCACATTCACAGGCAACTTCAGCGCCACAGCCGTTTTCAGATAGCCCTCAATGCAAAGGCTCTAGACGCAAATATTGGTGTGAGAGCTAATTCAATCAAGGAAACACTGCATGTTGGTGAAGGGCATATTGAGGAAGGATCAGCTGAGTGGTTCTTGTGGGAGAACAACTCCATTTGGCTCACTAACTTCACACACCATCAGGCTTCCAAGCAGCTCTCAAGGAAACTCAGTTTTCACACTCTATGCTTAGTGCCCTTTGAGTGCCTAGGACTGAAATGAAGCTTGGTGAGCATCCCACACAAACGAATATTCCACATGCGGGTTTCACATGCCACCAACTCCACATTCACAGGCAACTTCAGCACCACAGCTGTTTTCAGATAGCCCTCAATGCAAAGGCTCTAGACGCAAATATTGGTGTGAGAGCTAATTCAATCAAGGAAACACTGCATGTTGGTGAAGGGCATATTGAAGAAGGATCAGCCGAGTGGTTCTTGTGGGAGAACAACTCCATTTGGCTCACTAACTTCACACACCATCAGGCTTCCAAGCAGCTCTCAAGGAAACTCAGTTTTCACACTCTATGCTTAGTGCCCTTTGAGTGCCTAGGACTGAAATGAAGCTTGGTGAGCATCCCACACAAACGAATGCTCCACATGCGGGTTGCACATGCCACCAACTCCACATTCACAGGCAACTTCAGTGAAACAAACATTTTCAGATAGCCCTCAATGCAAAACTCTAGACGCAAATATTGGTGTGAGAGCTAATTCAATCAAGGAAACACTGCATGTTGGTGAAGGGCATACTGAAGAAGGATCAGCCGAGTGGTTCTTGTGGGAGAACAACTCCATTTGGCTCACTAACTTCACACACCATCAGGCTTCCAAGCAGCTCTCAAGGAAACTCAGTTTTCACACTCTATGCTTAGTGCCCTTTGAGTTCATTATCTAGGAATGAACCTGGCAGAGCATCCCACCCAAACGAATGCTGCACATGCGGGGTTCACATGCCACCAGCTCCACATTCACAGGCAAATTCAGCGCCACAAACATTTTCAGATAGCCCTCAATGCAAAGGCTCTAGACGCAAATATTGGTGTGAGAGCTAATTCAATCAACGAAACACTGCATGTTGGTGAAGGGCATATTGAAGAAGGCTCAGCCAAGTGGTTCTTGTGGGAGAACAACTCCATTGGGCTCACTAACTTCACACACCATCAGGCTTCCAAGCAGCTCTCAAGGAAACTCAGTTTTCACACTCTATGCTTAGTGCCCTTTGAGTTAATTATCTAGGAATGAACCTGGCAGAGCATCCCACACAAACGAATGCTCCACATGCGGGGTTCACATGCCACCAACTCCACATTCACAGGCAAATTCAGCGCCACAGCCGTTTTCAGATAGCCCTCAATGCCAAGGCTCTAGACGCAAATATTGGTGTGAGAGCTAATTCAATCAAGGAAACACTGCATGTTGGTGAAGGGCATATTGAAGAAGGATCAGCCGAGTGGTTCTTGTGGGAGAACAACTCCATTTGGCTCACTAACTTCACACACCATCAGGCTTCCAAGCAGCTCTCAAGGAAACTCAGTTTTCACACTCTATGCTTAGTGCCCTTTGAGTGCATTACCTAGGAATGAATCTGGTAGAGCATCCCACACAAACGAATGCTTCACATGCGGGTTTCACATGCCACCAACTCCACATTCACAGGCAACTTCAGCGCCACAGCCGTTTTCAGATAGCCCTCAATGCAAAGGCTCTAGACGCAAATATTGGTGTGAGAGCTAATTCAATCAAGGAAACACTGCATGTTGGTGAAGGGCATATTGAAGAAGGATCAGCCGAGTGGTTCTTGTGGGAGAACAACTCCATTTGGCTCACTAACTTCACACACCATCAGGCTTCCAAGCAGCTCTCAAGGAAACTCAGTTTTCACACTCTATGCTTAGTGCCCTTTGAGTGTATTATCTAGGAATGAACCTGGCAGAGCATCCCACACAAACGAATGCTCCACATGCGGGGTTCACATGCCACCAACTCCACATTCACAGGCAACTTCAGCGCCACAGCCGTTTTCAGATAGCCCTCAATGCAAAGGCTCTAGACGCAAATATTGGTGTGAGAGCTAATTCAATCAAGGAAACACTGCATGTTGGTGAAGGGCATATTGAAGAAGGATCAGCCGAGTGGTTCTTGTGGGAGAACAACTCCATTTGGCTCACTAACTTCACACACCATCAGGCTTCCAAGCAGCTCTCAAGGAAACTCAGTTTTCACACTCTATGCTTAGTGCCCTTTGAGTGCCTAGGACTGAAATGAAGCTTGGTGAGCATCCCACACAAACGAATGCTCCACATGCGGGTTTCACATGCCACCAACTCCACATTCACAGGCAACTTCAGCGCCACAGCTGTTTTCAGATAGCCCTCAATGCCAAGGCTCTAGACGCAAATATTGGTGTGAGAGCTAATTCAATCAAGGAAACACTGCATGTTGGTGAAGGGCATATTGAAGAAGGATCAGCCGAGTGGTTCTTGTGGGAGAACAACTCCATTTGGCTCACTAACTTCACACACCATCAGGCTTCCAAGCAGCTCTCAAGGAAACTCAGTTTCACACTCTATGCTTAGTGCCCTTTGAGTGCATTATCTAGGAACGAACCTGGTAGAGCATCCCACACAAACGAATGCTCCACATGCGGGTTTCACATGCCACCAACTCCACATTCACAGGCAACTTCAGCGCCACAGCTGTTTTCAGATAGCCCTCAATGCCAAGGCTCTAGACACAAAAATTGTTGTGAGAGCTAATTCAATCAAGGAAACACTGCATGTTGGTGAAGGGCATATTGAAGAAGGATCAGCCGAGTGGTTCTTGTGGGAGAACAACTCCATTTGGCTCACTAACTTCACACACCATCAGGCTTCCAAGCAGCTCTCAAGGAAACTCAGTTTTCACACACTATGCTTAAGTGCCCTTTGAGTGCATTATCTAGGAATGAACCTGGTAGAGCATCCCACACAAACGAATGCTCCACATGCGGGTTTCACATGCCACCAACTCCACATTCACAGGCAACTTCAGCGCCACAGCCGTTTTCAGATAGCCCTCAATGCAAAGGCTCTAGACGCAAATATTGGTGTGAGAGCTAATTCAATCAAGGAAACACTGCATGTTGGTGAAGGGCATATTGAAGAAGGCTCAGCCGAGTGGTTCTTGTGGGAGAACAACTCCATTTGGCTCACTAACTTCACACACCATCAGGCTTCCAAGCAGCTCTCAAGGAAACTCAGTTTTCACACTCTATGCTTAGTGCCCTTTGAGTGCCTAGGACTGAAATGAAGCTTGGTGAGCATCCCACACAAACGAATGCTCCACATGCGGGTTTCACATGCCACCAACTCCACATTCACAGGCAACTTCAGCGCCACAGCTGTTTTCAGATAGCCCTCAATGCCAAGGCTCTAGACGCAAATATTGGTGTGAGAGCTAATTCAATCAAGGAAACACTGCATGTTGGTGAAGGGCATATTGAAGAAGGATCAGCCGAGTGGTTCTTGTGGGAGAACAACTCCATTTGGCTCACTAACTTCACACACCATCAGGCTTCCAAGCAGCTCTCAAGGAAACTCAGTTTTCACACTCTATGCTTAGTGCCCTTTGAGTGCATTATCTAGGAATGAACCTGGTAGAGCATCCCACACAAACGAATGCTCCACATGCGGGTTTCACATGCCACCAACTCCACATTCACAGGCAACTTCAGCGCCACAGCCGTTTTCAGATAGCCCTCAATGCAAAGGCTCTAGACGCAAATATTGGTGTGAGAGCTAATTCAATCAAGGAAACACTGCATGTTGGTGAAGGGCATATTGAAGAAGGATCAGCCGAGTGGTTCTTGTGGGAGAACAACTCCATTTGGCTCACTAACTTCACACACCATCAGGCTTCCAAGCAGCTCTCAAGGAAACTCAGTTTTCACACTCTATGCTTAGTGCCCTTTGAGTGCCTAGGACTGAAATGAAGCTTGGTGAGCATCCCACACAAACGAATGCTCCACATGCGGGTTTCACATGCCACCAACTCCACATTCACAGGCAACTTCAGCGCCACAGCTGTTTTCAGATAGCCCTCAATGCCAAGGCTCTAGACGCAAATATTGGTGTGAGAGCTAATTCAATCAAGGAAACACTGCATGTTGGTGAAGGGCATATTGAAGAAGGATCAGCCGAGTGGTTCTTGTGGGAGAACAACTCCATTTGGCTCACTAACTTCACACACCATCAGGCTTCCAAGCAGCTCTCAAGGAAACTCAGTTTTCACACTCTATGCTTAGTGCCCTTTGAGTGCATTATCTAGGAATGAACCTGGTAGAGCATCCCACACAAACGAATGCTCCACATGCGGGTTTCACATGCCACCAACTCCACATTCACAGGCAACTTCAGCGCCACAGCTGTTTTCAGATAGCCCTCAATGCCAAGGCTCTAGACGCAAAAATTGTTGTGAGAGCTAATTCAATCAAGGAAACACTGCATGTTGGTGAAGGGCATATTGAAGAAGGATCAGCCGAGTGGTTCTTGTGGGAGAACAACTCCATTTGGCTCACTAACTTCACACACCATCAGGCTTCCAAGCAGCTCTCAAGGAAACTCAGTTTTCACACTCTATGCTTAGTGCCCTTTGAGTGCATTATCTAGGAACGAACCTGGTAGAGCATCCCACACAAACGAATGCTCCACATGCGGGTTTCACATGCCACCAACTCCACATTCACA